>NW_025208285.1:12565-14298 GCF_004010195.1 Chiloscyllium plagiosum | reverse complement strand
GTACTGCAGCCTCCATTCGTTTTGTGGGATCCACTACATTTCTGGACCTAAAGTCTGAGCTAGATATAAGCACAACGAACAGAGATAGCACAAAAGAACATTAAAAGCATGGGTTCCGTGCAATAAACGCAGTTATGAAGGTATTAACGTGTTGCACATTTCTCCTTGTACAGGAAAGTTATTGGTGGATCCAACCACACGATCGTATTGAACAAAGGTGAGCAAGATGGACTGTTTCCCGCTCGAAATTTAGAGAGAACTAAGCGGTGTGGAATCAGGCACGATTTTAAATGATTGGAAATGCAACATACTTGTGTTGAAAAAGTTGTTTATTCCTCAAAGCACAGACGTCTGTACTGGAATTGCTGTCTTGAAGTTTTTAAAAGAGGCATTTAATGGAGATTTGAACAGAATGGATATGCAAGGTGCTAGCGAAATCCAACGAGCTTGCTGTTCAGTTATGAATCTCTTTCAAACAGCCAATTCAAAAAGTTCGGATCGAACGACCTCCTGGAGCACAGCCAGATTTTTTGTGAGTTTGTGGACCATATGCCAATCATACAGCAAGGCTTTGGGCTAAAAGCAGAACGTGGTGGTATTTGTCTGAGTGTGGCTTCGAGGATCACTGAAGTCAATGGAGACCATGGGAACCAATTGTATTTGTCACAGATCAAAGCAGTAGTCACTCCAGAGGTCTGATCATTTCAGCCCAGGATAACCACAGAATGATGCCCTCTGCACAGTTGCATTTATATCCTTCCACAATGACCTTGAATGCTTGATGTTTAAAATGTCACACTTGATATAAGTAAGAGTAAATGAAGCTCCTTGGATTATGCCTGAGCTGCTGTGCTATTCCAGCACCACACTCGAGACTCTAATCTCGACAATTTGCAGTCTTCACTTTCTCCTAAACTAAATTGCAGAAGACGTGTTCGCTTGATACCAATAATGGGAAGACTGATGGGAGCCAAAGTACGAAATAAGTTAAAATATACACTATAAGGAAAATAGGAAAATGATGTCTCATAGTCAGAACATGAGGGAGTATTGTGAATGTTGTTTCTTGGAGTTTCAGAAAGTATTTGTTACACTGCCACAAGTCATATTGTTTATCAAATATCAAATATTCTGTAATGATTGGTCATTGGCAACATGGATTAAAAATTGCTAAAAGATTGAAAACAGACAGTATGGGAGGTAGACGATTCACAGATCGGAGACAGTCTGAAGTGACGGTTCCAGGCATAACTGCCTGAATCCTTATTGATTTTAATTCCTTAGAGAATCATTGAGAGATAGTTAATGAGAGTAAAATCCCTCAATTCAGAAATGGCATTGATTAGGGCCAATAGTGAATTGCGAAGATTCTAAGCAATTTCAGATGAACATTAACAGAATAAAACTCCCGCAGCATGTAAAATCTTTTTCAGGAGTTTTTTTTCTGAAAAACAAATTTGTTCTGAAACTCACTTCAGCATACTGGGGCGGTTGCAATATTTCATCGAAAAGTGCAGGGCTGGAAAGGTAAGCGGGTCAGGCCGCATTCGAGGAGCAGGAGGGGCGACGTTTTGGGAATTAGCTCTTCAGCAGGAATTCCTGATGAACGCCATATGCCCGAAATATCGACTTCCTGCTCCTCAGATGCTACTTGACTGGCTGTTCTTTTCGAGAACCACACTCTTCGTCTCTGATCTCCAGCATTTGCAGTCCTAACTTTCTGCTTGATACAG
>NW_025208285.1:9754-11638 GCF_004010195.1 Chiloscyllium plagiosum | reverse complement strand
TATTGACAGTGTCAGTCTTCATGATATGACATTCATTGCGAATTGTGTTAATTAAAATCACTTAATAAATTTCTAACTGGTCTCAACGTTTTATTCTGACCTTTCAATAGTGGAGAGCCGTCTCTGAGCTCGCAATCAGGCACTCCCTCAGCACTGATCCCCTGATTGTGCGAGATTCCTGAGCACGGACCCTCCAATACTGCAGGAACCCATCAGCGCTAACCCTCCAATCGTGTGTAGATACCTCAGCAGTAACTGTTCAACAGCCTGGTACTCCCTCCCAACTGACACTCTGACAGGACAGAGCTCTGACAGCACTGATCTTCTGAGAGTGCGTACCTCCTTCAGGTGAGCTCGTTATGAATCTTTTGGAGACAGCAAGAGCAGTGGGCCTTTGTGTGCATAGATTCTTGGTTATAAACGTCAGTTGTGAAGATTGGAGCACTTTTCTCCATAGATGTGCGATGGATTGAGCGTGGGTAGGGTGTGGAGGGATTTTCTCGTGGTTGAAGTAACCACAATTTGACGAGGCAGCTAAAGAGTAAAGACCAGGATAAACTATTTCCGACTCGTAAATGATCAGTGAACCAGAGGATGTTCGGCCAGGCACTCATTAAAAGTGATTAGAAAATACAATGAACAGCGACACTGTTCATTGAGGCAGCACAGTGGCTCAGTTTCTAGCACTGCTGCCTCACAGCGCCAAGGACCTGAGTTCAGTTTTAGAATTGGGCGAATGTCTATGTGGACTTTCTACATTCTTCCCGGGTCAGCGTGAGATTCCTCTGGATGCTCCTGTTTCCTCCCACACTTCAAAGATGTGCAAGTTAGTTGAATTGGCCGTTTTGAATTGCCCATAGTGTTCAGGGATAATTGCACAATAATGGGACAGGGTGGGTGGGTACCTATTCAGAGGGTCGGAGTGGACTTGCTGGGCTGGAGGGCCTGTTTTCACACTGTAGGGATTCCATTATTTAAAAAAAAGAAGTCAGAAACGAATCAGTTTCTTAACAACAGAGTTTTCTAATGCATTGGAGTTTCATTGACCCTCGGATGCCTTAAGATTCTCAAATCCAAAACTCAGTCAAATCACGCCTGACTTTGAAGGGCAGTCACTTTCACCTTACCTCTTGTGCTTCCCATTATTATGTCGAAATTTGGACTGAAGCTGTCATGAATTTAAGGCCAGTAACCAAGGCGAATAATTAAGTGATACTTCTTGAGAGAGAAAATATACCTTTAGTTTGCTTCTGAAGCAAGAGGCCATGACAATATTTCAGATCCTATATATTTTCCGGAGAAGATTCACAGTTCAATCAACACCATTTGCATTTTGTAGCAGACGTATAAACTGGGTGGGGGTTGAAAGAGCACTGAAAGTTAAATATATGTGTGGGGTTCGCACTGTCTAAGCTAATTTGGAAGACAACAGGTGGATGCAGGTGGCAGCTTATTGTGAAAGGACGTGGGAGAGGGTGTAATGGATAACTGGGAAGGAAGATGAACAGGTATAATAAGTCAAGATGTCAGTAGCGAGTTGGGAGCATTGGGTCTGGCATAAGGTGGAAGGTTGGCAGATTTGAAAACTAGTGAAGTTGTTGATTTTGTGTGGTTGAACGGTGCCACGTTGGAAGACCAGGCGTTGTTCTTGTTGGGTCGTTTATATTTCGTGGTCAGGGAGGCCCTGGACTTGCTTGTCCTTGGAGGAATGTGAGGGGCAGTTGACGTGTTCCACCATTGTTTGGTAGGTTTGTTTGGTGCATGTCTTCCTGAGATGTTCCCTGAAAAGCTCCGGGAGTTGGCATCCTGTTGCAATGTCGAGAAGACCACATCAATTGCAACGGACACAGTATATGAGATGGATGGATGTGAAAAGATCATTTG
>NW_025208285.1:6980-9566 GCF_004010195.1 Chiloscyllium plagiosum | reverse complement strand
GAGAAGATTCACAGTTCAATCAACACCATTTGCATTTTGTAGCAAGCGTATAAACTGGGTCGGAGTTGAAAGAGCACTGAAAGTTAAATATATGTGTGGGGTTGGCACTGGCTTCGCTAATTTGGAAGACAACACGTGGATGCACGGGGCAGCATATTGTGAAAGGTCGTGGGAGAGGGTTTAATGGATAACTGGGAAGGAAGATGAACTGGTATAATAAATCAAAATGGCAGTGTCGAGTTGGAATATTGGGCCTGGGATAAGGTGGAAGGCTGGCAGCTTTGAAAACTAGTGAAATTTTTGTTGATTTTTGTGGTTGAATGGTGCCAAGTTGGAAGACCATGCGTTGTTCTTGCAGTTGTTGGGTCGTTTGTATTTCGTGGTCAGGGAGTCCCTGGACTTGCTTGACCTTGGAGGATTGTGAGGGGCAGTTGACGTGGTCGGCCATTGTTTGGTAGGTTTGTTTGGTGCATGTCTTCCTGAGATGTTCCCTGAAAAGCTCCGGGAGTTGGCATCCTGTTACAATGTAGAGGAGAGCACATCAATTGCAACGTACACAGTATATGAGATGGATAGATGTGAAAAGATCATTTCGGGCCGTGAACGGAGTTGATGGGGATGGCTAAACACCTCTTATGGCAGCAAAATGAACGTTTCTGTTGTGGAGGGTGGGTTGATGGAGGGTATGGACCTAACATGTGAGTCGCCGAGGAAATGGTCTCTCTGAAACACAGATGGAAATGGGTAGAGAAATATACCTCTGGCGGTGAGGTACGATTACAGGTGGCAGAGATTTAAAATGGATCTAAAATACAGCAGTTTCACACAGGCTGCCATGCGTGTATGGAATATGCTGCTCGAGCAAGTGGTGGAGGCTGGTGCAATTATAATATTTTAAAGGTATTTGATGGGTACGTGAATGGGATGGGTTTAGAGGCATATAGGCCAAGTGCTGATAAATAGGACTAGATTAATTTCTGGTTGTCATGGACGAGTTGGAACCAAGGGACATTTTCTTTGCTACACATCTTTCTGACTCTTACAGTAAGTGTGAAGTCATTGATTTTGGGAAGTCAATGCAAGAGGAATTAATGCAGTAACTGGCAGAACCCTGAGGAGCATTGATGCGCAAATGATTCTTATGATGCAAATTCATTGCTGCCTGAAAGTGACAACAAAACAGATAAAGTGGCAAAGAAGACATGTGAATTGGTAGCCTTCATCAGTCAGGACGTTGAGTGTAAAAGCTTGCAAATTATGCGGCAGCTGTAAAAAAACAAAACGTTTAGTCACAGTTGTAGTGTTGTGTACATTTATTTTTATCGCAGCACAAGAAACATATGGAGGCATCGGCCTGGGTGCAAAAAGTGTTTCAAGGATGCTGTCTGGATTAGAGTGCATTTGCCATTAGTCGAAGTTAAATAACCTTAGAACGTTTTTTATGAGAGTTTTAGAGGGAAAGTTGTGACTTGATAGAAGTCGATAAAATTTCGAGTGGCATGAGCAGACTGAATTGCACGGTCTTTTTCACGGGGTAGCCATATCAGATGTAAGGATTAAGATGAGAAGGGGAATCATTAACGGAGTTATCTGAGGTAAGATATTTTCTTCATGCAAAAGGATGACAAGTGCCTGTAGCAAGCGACCAGCTGGTGTGGATATGTTAAAAACAGATACAATAGCAACGTTTCAGAGTGATTTGGGCAGAAACATGAGTACGCATGAAATAGAGGTGTTCCGCACATGTTCAGACGAATTGGATCAGTATAGTAACGCAGCATATGTCTGAACAGACACGATTGCTGTATTGCTCTACGTTTAAAATCATAATGGCAGAATATGTAGATAAGAGTGGGAGAGCGATAATTTAAGTGGCCAATTAGAGTGTGAGATAGAGAGGGAGAGGAAGAAGAGGGAAGTGTAAACATGAACAAAGATAGACAGACAGAGAGAGAGGAGAGCTCACGAACGATTCAGAGGAAGAGATAACAGCAAATATGAATGATCTGTAGACCCTTCACCAGTATCTTTTGGAGCTCCAAAATCTTTCAGAGTCCTGCACACATAATGACTTGTATTTACAACTCTAAGGGAGGAATCACGAAAAGATATTTGTTCATCACAGTGATGGATTAGTCTTTTTTTAAAAAAAGGATAAAATAATCACTCTCTGAACATGTATGCACGAGAGGTAATTGAAAGTCTCTTCAGTGTTGTTACTCAAAATGACAGATGGACTCTCACAACTTTCAGGGTCGGGTATTGTTGAAACCTTTCTCTGATCAGTTTTTTTTAATCTGAATCCCACTGTTAGATGTGGTTAGCCATTTACGTTTGAGCAAATCAGATTCCGACCTGTGCCGTACCCTCCCGTCAGAGCATCCTCTGTGTGATGTTCAATTCACAGGAGGTCGGCTTGTTTGGCTGAGGGAGGGTACACGGTGGAAAGTCAGCATCGGTCCTCCATTCCCAGGTCAGGACGTACGTATTGAGATCTTGCAGTGTTAGGAATCAACAGTGAGTACATCCAGGGTCATTCACTTCGCACCGTGGACACGACTGCACCACCAACTCTGGAGTTTGTAT
>NW_025208285.1:0-6936 GCF_004010195.1 Chiloscyllium plagiosum | reverse complement strand
CAGGGGTGATGAAATTGACTCAGTGGAGCTGAGCCTGAACAACAGGAATACAGTTAGTATCAGTTGGAGGCTCAGAGGAGTCGCAAACGTGGGACAATTCCCAATGTCTCAATTATTTCTTCTTACAGTAGTGTGACCCTTCAGGGCAATACACAACGATGTATACTTCTCCTGGATCGCAGCAATTCGCTCTGCACACTCCTCCGACAAATGCACAAGAGGAAAATTCACCTTGCCAACAGAAAGGGAGACATTATTGAAGCAACGGTTGAGACAGACCATCCCTGATGCCTGCTATCACTGATATACATGGACCTCAGAACGCTGTACAATATTCCCATTGCCATGTTACCGAGTGACAAGGAGAAGAGAACCAATGGACCACAGTAAAGTAACGGCCCAAGCAAAGATAACTTTCATCCCAAAAGCTCTGTGCTGGTCGAAAGATAAAGTCGCCTATTCTGGCTCAACATTCCAGGACCTGATGTGTATTGTTACAGTTTTCAGAGTTACCCGTACAGATTCAAGTTCAATTCGTATGCATCTCTTCTGGACTTTCTCTAGAGCGCTGATGCTGTCCCTGTAAGGTGCTAACCAGTTTTCCACAACAAACCCCCGGCTGAGTTCAAACCAGCGGCTCACAAGTTGAGATAGAATATCTGGATAAGAGAGGACTTGGAAGGCTGAAGAGTCTGTTCCTGTGCTGTAAATTTTGAAAAACAAATTGTCTTTACTTGACAAAAACATCCATTCCAAGTCAACAGACAAGATTGAAATTCAACCACTAAAGAACTTTACGAAGCAATCAAATGAAACTTGCTTGGATTCCACAATCCATTAGGGAACGACTGCACTTAGGTTTCAGTTGTCAAATTTTCCCTCGTCGTAATGTCTTCTCCCCTCTCGAGTGCCCTTTTCTTTATGGAAGTCACACTTCTCCAGCTCATCACTTTTCATCCCTGACAACATATTGGGGCTCTTCAGTGCCGATGGGCATTTTCTTCGAAAATGCAGATAACCTTTTCACGCTAATTTGTTGGTTCTCTTTCTAATTCTTCGATTGCATAAACAGTTCAGAACAGTGTACTATCAGAATTGTTCTTCAAACTTCCACTAAATAACAAAATTGTAACTGTGATCAAACTATGCGTTACAAAAATGCCCCTTTATAGAATGCTTACATACTGAGAACTTCCAGTTTACAGAGAGCTGATAACTTCCTCAATGTTTCCTCCTGTGGAGAATCTCATCTTGTCCAGTTTATCTCTATGGATACTACAGTTTTAGGTGCGACCGTCTTGTCTTAGCTGATCTACGTAGTAGTTTTGCTTGTTCAGTTTAACTTCAGATTTGAGTTGTTACAAAAGTACCCCATTCACGAAACCATTGCACAATTAACTTTCGAGTGTGCAGAATATCCTGGCAGAAGGGAACTAATATTTCTTGAGAAGCAGCCTTTGTAAACCACTTAACTTGCAAGAGGAAATTTATCAGTGATCTTTAAAGATGGCAATGTCCCTTTTGACAGTGTACTTTTACGACCTGGAGACTATCACCACACTGGAATGATCACTGAACACAATTCCTGGAACACGACTACTGACAGGGTTGTTCCGCCACAAATATGGAGTTGTCATCAAGAAATTTCAAATCTACCCTTTTGAAGACAGGGAGCTTCTCTCTGCCTTTAAATACAGGCTATGCTCAGAGGGTCACTGTTGATCTGAAACTGAATACAATATAAATTACGGCCATTTAAATATGAAGGTTACAAAAACAGTTCCGAGTCTTAGGAGACCTGGGCGAGTAACTCATCTCCTAACTCCCTGAAATCTGTTCACCATCTATAAGGTGAAAGTAAGGACTGCAATGGAAATCATCGGACTCGCTTGAGCGGGTGCAACTCCGACAACGCCCAAGAAACTAGACACAATTCCACGAAAAGCAGCCACTTGGTGCGCACATATCTCGAGCCACCCCTTTACTGCCGATGCGCACTAGCAACAGTGTGCATCGTCGACCATGATTGCAGGATTTTAAAGAGAAAGAAAGAATAGAGAAACTGAGCGTGTTCTCCTCGGCGCTGAGAAGAGGTAACTTAATTCAGATGCTAAAAATTGTGGACAATTTTGAAAGGGTAATGAAGGATGTTTTTTTTTTCAACTTGTTGGTCGGATTTTAAGTGGGATTTTAATTTCAAGATTTTCAGCAAGATGCTGGGAATGAGATGAGGAGAAAGGTCTTCAGGATGAAATTTGTTAGTATTTGCAGTGTGTTTCTTAAAAATTGTTCCATTCTGCTGGGGCAACTGCTGATCATATCGAAAAGCACTCTCCAGGTCCCTGCTCTCCTGTACTCCCCTCATGTTGTCCCACTGGGAATTAATTCTCAGAGAATTATCAGGAGTGGAGTGCATGCCTGGGTTTATGGTGGAGGTGAATTCCATCGCAGATTTCAGAGAACAGAGTTCGATATATGTTTGGAAGTGATGAATAGAGAGGACTGCAGAGAGAGGACTTGAGGACAGAACAAGCGGGGTTTCCCTTTCAGGAGCAAGTACATGCACGATGGCTGCAATGGCTTCCTTGCTTACTATAAACGTTCCAGAATTCTCATTATTTTATGGAGACTGGGTCCAATGTGATTCATGAAAACTCAGGGAGACCCACAGATACATTGAAGCACAGAATTCCTTTGAGATGCTTCAGCCCATCAAGTATCTGCTGCCAAAGACATCCAAAAACTGCATGAGGCCACATTCCCACACATCCATCGATGTCAGTGCTTACTATAGGGTGCAGTGCTCCCACCTCCGTTAACCTGCTAGGCAGAGCATTTCAGATTACCACCTCTCTCT
Source organism: Chiloscyllium plagiosum (assembly GCF_004010195.1). NCBI lineage: Eukaryota > Metazoa > Chordata > Chondrichthyes > Orectolobiformes > Hemiscylliidae > Chiloscyllium > Chiloscyllium plagiosum. The sequence goes on along the minus strand of NW_025208285.1, from coordinate 4,079 downwards.
GAATGACGAATTATTCCCTCCATTCCTGTCTGCAAACCTGGCATTTCCATTAAAATGTTCTACTCTTTGGTCTGGCCAATTCAATGAAGTGGAGCAGTTACATAGTGCCCACTCTGCCCGTGACCATCATAATCATTAATATCTCCAACTGGACTCCTCGGAACGTCGCTGCTCCAACGAAAACAATCTGAGCTTAGTCTATCTCCCTTCTCGGATGAATTGATTCAACCCACTTTAGCTGTGACTCTCCTTCTGTGTGTGTGTGTCTGTGTGTGTGTGTGTGTGTGTGTATAGGTGCACGCAAGTGGGAGAGATCGAAGTGGGGCACGTTTAGAATGAATGAATTAGTGCTTGTTTGATCTAAACCTTTCTGTCTGCCTGTCTGATCATCAAGCGATGACGTAGATCAAAAGTGCAAATCAAAGCCATGTTTTCTTTTGTAAAAAATCACTTGAGTTTATTAAAAGAATCGGCGTCTTCCCTGACAACATATTGAGGCACAATAATTGTCTGTCTGTGTGTGTCTCTTTATATATAAGTACATGTGTGTGCATGTCTGTTTGCATGTGCACAGTTATGCTTTTCTGTATCTGTGTATATGTGTTGTGCTGTGCGACACACCACTCAATGTGCTGTGTGTGTGTCAGTGTATGTGTGAGAGAGAGGGTGTGTGTGCGAGAGAGAGAGAGAGAGAAATGGCCCATCTGCCAACAATGGGAAACTATTTAAATGAATGTCTTTAAACATGAAGATTCTGAGGCTGAGTCTCCCTCGCTCTCTTTGTCTCTCTCTCTATCTCTCTCTCTGCCTCTGTCTCTATTCCTCTATTAAACCGATACAATGTAAATCTCTACTGATGTCCCATGTAACTATTGAACAAACAGCTTTTTTTGACCTCTCACGGAACTGCAAAAGAAACAGTTCTTGGCGAAAAGTCAATCTTTGTTAATTTCTCAGGATAGACAAATGTTTCGTGCTTCAATGAATGTTTTTCGACATGCAGAGAAATTTTGTGCGATTCCTGGTGAGGTTGCTCCTGCAATTTGAGCAGTTGGAGATGCATGTGAAAAACTGAACGAAATCAATCGTTCTACTCTGTGTTATCTACGAAAATCTTGTCTTAATTTGGACAATGCTATTGGTTCATTCGATATGGAGAGGCATGCATTACTTTGATTGGAGTCCCATATGGATACCTGTCATTGCACGTGAAATGGATTTCATATTGCAGGTGCTAGTTGGTGATAAAAAAGACAAAAAATGATATCTCTATCGTTATGCTGTGACCTAGACTAAGTTCAGAGAGCAATTGAAAATGGACAAAGTTAAAAAAATCACACAACACCTGGTTATAGTCCAGCAGGTTTATTTCGAAGCACTAGATTTTGGAGCGCTGCTCCTTCATCAGGTGGTTATGGAGTATAAGATCGGAAGACACGGAATTTATAGCAAAAAACACAGTGTGATGTAACTGAATTATATATCGAAAGAGACTATGTTCGTGTACTTTAATCAAATTGTTAAATGTGTTAAACAGCAAAGTATTTACTGCCTGTGAAATCTGTGGAGACTCACTTTTTTCAAGTCATTTTGTCAACGAATGGAACAAATCACTTATAAAGCAACAGTGCAGATTCCATCGCTCTGCAACTGATTCTGTATCAAGCGCTCATTTGGACGAAATCAATGTAATGTGTCAGCATGTGTAGCATAATTTCCTATTCATTGTGCTTGTCTCTGCTAGTGTTTGTTTATTACTAAGTGTGCTGCCTTGTACAAAGTAACATGTAATAACACGAATTGCCTTTTCGAAGGTGGTGATGAGCTCCCTCACTGAAGATCCACAGGCGGTGCTGGGGTAAGCACATGGAGCAGTGTTGTCAGGAAACAATGGTCAAAGTTTGAGCCCCAACATTGTGAAGGAACGGTTATGTAGTTACCTGTATAGAATTGTTGTGGTTTGCACGTGACCATTAAGGTCTCACTGCATCTGCTGTGCTTTTTATTTTCTTGTTACTGATCATGGCTAGAGAGTGTGCTGCGAAAGAGATCTTTGTGAGTAGAGGCATTGCATTGTTCTTGTTCAAGTGGTTAACACATGATTTATCAAACGGCAGACTGTCGCCTCGGTAGAATCAAGTGTTGATGCTATGGAATGCCCAGCCTCTGGCCTGCTGATGCAACATTGGTATGTATGCAATTCAGGTTCAGCAAAAAATAAATGGCCCAACACGTAATGGTACTTGTGCAGAATTCAGCGAGTGAAACGTCATTGAAATCAAGGTAGGGATGGTTGAGATTGGTTTGATTTCATTTTGATGAAATTACTACTTTACTGAAGATGTGTGACAATAAAATCCTTTGCTATTTGTGAGCACAGGTTTGAGTGATCTCTGTGTCATGTTGCGTTTAGACCTATAGTATTTGCGTAATAATGTGTTTGTTTGAAGCTTTTTTCTGCAGTTCCACTTGTGATTGGAGAAGAAAAATTAGACATCCTAAGGACACATCTACTGAAACGGATACTCTAGATGACATTGGTGGCAGTACAGGTAAATAGCTGTCGAATGTGGAAGGATCATTTTTGATCTCAGAGGTGAGAGGGGAGATGCTGGCGCAGATTTTCACTACTTGCGTTGGCAGGGGAGGTGCCAGGAGAGGAAGTTGTGTTGATAAGTGTTGTAAACCTGACAAGTGTCGCCGGGATAACTGTCTCTCCGAAGCACAGATAATTGGGAGGCAGTTTGGATGTGGCAGATATGGCGGATGATGATGTGGTGCATCCGAAGGTCAGTGGGGTGGTAAGTGAGGACTGGCGGGGCTTTGCCCTTGTTGCGAAATTAGGGTTGAGTTTCATTGGCAGGGGTGTCGTAAGTATAGCACATTGTAGCGGAAGTTCCTGTCTTCGAAGAAGGACGTCATTAGGGATGTTCTATGGTGGAACTAGTTCACCTGCGCGCAGATGCGCTGGAAGCAGAAGATTGAGAATAAGAATAGCCATTTCAACCGGAGGCAGGGTGTGGGGCAGTGTAGTCCAGGTAGCTGCAGGAGTCGGTCTGTCTGTAGTGGATGTCTGTGTTGTGTCGGTCACAGGTAATGAGATGCAGAGATCCATGGAGGGTATGTACGTATCTGTGATGGTCCAGATTCACTCAATTTGGTCTCCTCTACATTGAGGAGATAGAATGCCATGTTGTGTATCGTTTCAGAGAACATTCCTGGGACGTCCGCAATAAGCAACCCCGCCGTCCCATGGCTGAATATTTTAATGCGTACTCCCACTCTGCCAGGGACATGCAGGTCCTGGGGCTGCATCATCGTCAAACAATAACCAAAGGACGCCCGGAGGAAGATCGCCTCCCACCTTGCAACCCCCGAACCAGACGGGATCAATATGGATTTCACCAGTTTCTCCATTTGCCCTCCTACCACCTTATCTCAGTGTCAATCTTCCAACTCGACAAAACCCTGTTGAACCGTCTGAGCTGGCCACCTTCCTTCCCACATGTAGGCTCCACTCTCTCCTCTGACCCATTAGTTTCACCTCCACCTTCATCTACCTATCACATTCCAGTTGCATTATCCCATCCCCACCCCCTCTCGTTTATCACTCAGCCCTTTGGTACACAGGTCCTCCATCTTTCATGATGAAGGGCCTCTCCCTGAAATTTGGATTCTCATGCTGCCAGACTGGTTGTGTTTTTCCAGCACCACACTCTTCGATTCCATGTACACCACATCCACTGCTTTACCCTGATCCCATCTGTTTACTCACCTTCTCAAAGAACTCAATATGGTGACACATGACATACCCTTCACAGAACCGTGTTTACAATTTCATATCAAATTATTTCTTTCTACCGGATTAAAAAAACTATCTCTTATTTTCCTTTCTAACACCTTACCCACAAGCAAAATAAGTTTCACTCATCTTTAATTAGCAGGATTAACTCTACTCCCCTTTTGGAACATATGCACATCATTTGCTATCCTCAAATCTTCTGGCACTATTCCTGTCGGAATGACGTCATAAATCACAAAGTCAGAAGTTCTGCAATTTTCCCCCCAGCGTCCCAGGG
>NW_025208284.1:12305-14293 GCF_004010195.1 Chiloscyllium plagiosum | reverse complement strand
ACCAATAGAGGCGCAAGGCCTTGCGAATTCTGTTGATAAGTTTTAAATATTGGAGAAGAGCTGCCTGCAACGTTTCAGATTAAAAAGACAAAGGAGCTAAATTTAGGAGTACTCAATGAGTGGTTTTAAGTTAATATTTTCAGCAGCAACAGAAGAGCAAAGAACATGGATTCATAACAAGGGATACTGTTACTCTCTGCCTGTATATGGTGAAAGACGGAGCCGAGTGGAAACCCAGCTTGGAAAACTAACCATTCAGTGAGAACTCAAAGAGATCTACCAATGTGAACCAGAATGGGATCAAAATCAAAGGTGGGTTTGTTAGTACTATTGGGAGAAGCTCAGTAGATGGAGAGGACACAGAGCATTAGTACAACATGGACACAGCACAATATGAAAAAGGAACCAAGGCAGAGAGAGTACAGAGATGTTGACATTCAAAGGAGTAGGGTGTGGCTGGAAAGCCTCGACTTTATTGCTGGGCATATCAGAGGTGAGACAGGTGAGTTAAGATGATTGATATATGGAACTGCAATATTATTGCCATCACAGACACTGGATAGAGAGTGAGGCAGGACTAGCATCATTCTGGGTATGGGATATTCATACAGAACAGGGATGTAAAAGAGATGATGTTGCATTATTAATTAAGAAGTCAGTTGCAACATTGAGGTGCTTATCCTGGAAAAGCCATGAAATAAGTCTTTATGATTTTACTAGATAGGCCAACATTTATTGCTCGTCCATAGTTTCCCCTTGAGAAAGTGATGGTGAGCTGTGTTGAACTTCTGCAATCTACATTCTGTAGGTAAACCCACATTGGGAGGGAGTTGCAGGATTTCCATCCAGTGATACATTTCCAAGTCAAGATAGTTAGTGGCTTGGAGGGGAACTCGAGGATGTTGATGTTCTGTTTTATCTGTTGTCCATGTTCATTTTTCCCTAACCATATAGATGAACATGGTCATGTTCATTTTTCAGTAAGGTGCTGTCAAAGGTGCCTTGGTAAATTTCTGCAGTGCATCTTGTAGATAGTTCACACTGCTGCTACTGAGCTTCGGTGCTGGGAGGGAGAGGATGCTTCTGGATGTGGTGCAAATCAAGCAGGGGCTGCTTTGTCCTGGATGGTGTCAAGCTTCTTGAGTGCTGTTGGAGCTGCAGCCATCCAGGCGAGTAGGGGGAATTCCAACACACTCCTGATCTGTGCTTGTAGATGGTGTTCAAGCATTGGGGAGTCAGTTGTGAATTCTAACAAGAATTATTAAGTTAGTCACCTTATATTTATCAATGTTTTGTCTCACTTTCTTTTTGAACAGGGTGACATGATAGCAGTTTTCTAATCCTCCAGTACTTCTTTAGAATGCAAGAATTTTTGGAAAATTCTAACCAATGCATCTACTGTCTGTGTAGCTGCTTTTTTTGGGATCCTAGAATTCGAGCCATAAGGAACAGGGGATCTTATCTGTGTTTAGCCCATCAGTTTGTCTAATACTACTTCTGTACAGATGGTGTTGGTAGTTAATTTCTCTACCCCACGCCATATCCTTAGTATCAATGTGATACTTCAAGGTAGTACAAGGTATTTTGTGGAATGGGAAACCAAAATTCATTTGTTGCTGTGTGCTCTTACCAGGCCTTTAGATGAAATTTTCACCTTCAATGGCACTGGAATGCGCTCTGTGCTGAGAGGATGGCATTCATCAAGGTAAGCTCCAGCTAAAATGTTGTGGGATGTAGAATGCAATGAATCTCCAAGACAGTTGTTCAGTCTATTAGAGTTCCTTCATTCATTACTCAGGACTTTCAGAAAGGAGCAATTATCAGAATGTGATGAGCTACCATATGTTTCACGGATGCAGCTATTAGCAATAAGGAGGAGCAATGTAGAGTAGATAAAGCGATGGATGACTGGAGACAAAGTGAAACTAATTCACAAGGTACAGTTGTTTTACAAAAGGGTAACTGCCCAAAATTCATAAATAAACTAA
>NW_025208284.1:0-8796 GCF_004010195.1 Chiloscyllium plagiosum | reverse complement strand
GAAAAGTTGATGGGCAGAGAGATCTGGGAGTGCAGGTCCATTGTACCCTGAAGGTTGCTGCACAGGTAGATAGAGTGGTCAAGAAGGCATGCCTTCATGGGACAGGATATTGAGTATAAGAGCTGGCAAGTCATGTTAACATTGTACAAGAAATTGGTTCGGCTGCATTTAGAATACTGTGTACAGTTCTGAGCGCCACATTACCAAAAGGATGTGGACGCTTTGGAGAGGGTGCAGAGAAGATTTACGAGGATGTTGCCTGGTGTGGAAGGTGCTAGTTATGAAGAAAGGTTGAGTAGGTTAGGTTTATTTTCATTAGAAAAAAGGAGATTGAGGGGGGACCTGATTGAGGTTTACAAAATCATGAAGGATATAGATAAGGTGGATAGAGACAAGCTTTTTCCCAGAGTGAAGGATTCAATAATGAGAGGTCATGTTTTCAAGGTTAGAGGTAGAAAGTTTAAGGGGGATATACACAGCAAGTACTTCACAGAGGATAGTGGGTGTTTGGAACACATTGCCAGCAGAGGTGATAGAGGCAGGCACGGTAGATTCATTTAAGATGCGTCTGGACAGATGCATGAGTAGGTGGGGAGTAGAGAGATACAGATGTTTAGGAACTGACCAACTGACCAACAGTACATTTGGATCAGCTCAGGTTTGGAGGACCGAAGGGCCTGTCCCTGGGCTGTAAATTTTCTTTGTTTTTTTTTCTTTACTTCAGGTGTGGCCTGCAAACCAAATTTTTGTGATTCATGCACAAGAACACCCAGGTTCCTTTGCAAAGCAGCATGCTGCAATTTTTCACCACTTAAATAATAGTCCAGTTTGCTGTTATTCCTACCAAGGTGAATGACCTCACATTTGATTAAGAATAACTGATACTGTCTCAGGCAAATGCCTTTCAAGTTTAAAAAAAGCACTTGTACAATGAAAGGTGAGTCACTAGTTCTCCCAGCTCAGCTTCTCTCTGGTTTGGTTTGGGTTTTAGCAGTATTGTTGAAATTGCTGGACCCAAAGAAGCAGGTCCAGGCTGATCCTCCTCTCTCATTGACTTCTCTCCTGTAAGACCCAGTGTTTGATTTTACTTTTTGTGCTAAGGGGTGTTTATAGGGATTGTTGCAAGTATTTGGAACAGCATTATTAAATTGGGATGATCTGTTAGGCTTCTGGATAAGTTACTCTGTAGTCTTTTGTTTGTGTTTCCTTCGGTAATCTTACAAGTAAATTCTGTTTTATTTAAAACTCCAAGGTGTGAACAACTGCACTCCTCCTGGAATATCCACATCATACCTGCTTAAAACAAGGAGCAAAGTTAAGGTCTGGGCCGATTTCTGGAAATGTTCTGAGGGGGTCTGGCCTGGTCCATAACAGATTGGCAGCTCTTTGCAGAATCTGTTCTGAAGTTCCGATTTGGGATGAGGGTTGTTGGACTCAATGACAGCAAGTGGTAGGTGTTAGTGTCGTTTGTTCTTGGTATTGAACTCAGTTGTTTAAACAGTGCGTGGGATAGCAACAGCTCTTTCAGTTACCAAGTGTTTTCTAGGGGTGGAAGATGTGAGCTTATGGGGCTTTACAGAAAATGATTAAGGCCAAGCTGATGGAATTAGCAGACAGGCTGGGGTTGGAGCTGCTTCCTTCCGTGAGGAAAGGAGAGATAATTACAGCAATAGTTCAGCATTTATATTTGCTGGAGACACTACCAGAATTGTACAAGATGGCTAAAATTCAATTGAAAATGAAGCAGGTTGAGTTAGAAGGCAAATACAAGGAATTACAATTAAAAGCAGGACAGAGAGAAAAGGAGACACAGGAATAGAAAAAAAGAGAGGGAAGATCATAAGGATAACTTACCACAGGATAAAAAGGAAATCCATGAAGGGGCAGAGAAGTTAAAAAGCTCTGGTATTTTCATTGCAATAAAGTAGGCCACATGAAATCACAGCGTTGGTGGGTTAGGGACAGCACTGGGAAGCCAGATGTAGGAAAACAGGATAAGCCAGTGAATTTTGTTGGAGTGGTAATGGAAAGCACAGTGGAGGCTGGAAAACTGCACCAGAATGTACAAGCTGGTCGGAGGTTGGTTGAGGAGAAAATGCCAGATCTTCTTAAACCACATATCTGCCAAGGTAAAGTTTATTCACATAGGCCAGGAGTAGCAGATAGAGAGGTTACAAAGTTGAGAGACACAGGATTTTCTCAATCTGTGATGCCGGAAGATGAGGAAATATGTACCTCTGACTACTGCCAGAAAAGATACTGGTAACAGGAATTCATGGTAAGACAAGAAGTGCTCAGTTATGTAAAGTGAGGTTGGAGTGTCCAGTGAAGAGTGCAGAAGTCATGGTAGAAGTACTGGACAAACTCTCTGCTCCAGGAATAAAATCTGTCCTTGCAAATGATATACAGTAGCTGGTTCACAGGAAGGAGTGCTGCCTACTGTAGTTGAAAAGCCATGGCAACTCAGGCAAATGAACTATTGCAAGACACATTTCCTGGGATTCTTCCAGACTGCGTGGTAACAAGATCACAAAGTTGAAACAGGAGAGATCAAAGAGTCCAGATAAGAAAGTTGAAGTGGAATTAGCAGAAATGCTGTTTGATCAGATGGCTGGGGCAAACCAGGAGCAATTGGATGACAATGCAGACATCTTTAGGTCAGGAACATTAACGGAGTTACAGCAGAAGGATGAAAATTTAAAACAAAGTAGTTCTGGACAGTTTAGGAATAAAACAATTCAAATCTACTACATACCAACCAGAATCGCAGGGAGTGCAAGAAAGGTAGCATCAGACATTAAAAACCAGATTGAGGGCTCTTTGTCACAACTATCCAGATGATCGGGATAAGTGAATTGTATTTCTGGTTTTTGTGATTTAGAGACGCACCAAATGTCCATTTGAATTAGTTTTTGGGCATGAAGTGAGAGGTCCGTTAAAATTGATTAAGGAGAAATTGGTAAGCCAGAATTCAGAGATCACATATTTGGAGAATATGTCAAATTTTCTGGATTGATTAAATAGAGTGGGAGAGTTGGCTGGAGAGCATTTGGAAGTATCACAGCATACAACGAAAGGGGAAACAGGCAAGAAGTCAAAAACTTGCAATTTTGCTATCGGGGACAAGGTATTCGTGAAACTTCAATGGCAGGTGAAACCTTTAAAAGCAAAGTTCAGTGGACCTTATCAATTCGAAAGGAGATTGAATGAGGTGAATTATTTGATAACGAATCCAGACAGAAAGAAATCTCAATGTTTCATGTGAATATGCTCAAAAGATATGTTGACACAGAAGGAAAGCTAAAGGAGAATGTGTTATTGATTACAAAACAGAGTGAAGAATCAAGGCCAGAGGATTCTAAACTGGACATTCCTCAAATTAAATTGGACATGAGGAAGTTGTCAAATGTTGGAATAAGTTATTGAGTTATCGATAAAATAAAAATCGAAATGACCTGAAAGAGTTATTATTATCACATGAGGAGACATGTGGAAATAAGCTAGGAAGTACTAACCTGATTATTCTTGATGTAGATATAGGTATTCCAATTACGCAACATCCTCATAGGCATAACCCTCCAGAGGGTTCAAAAGGAGATTGAACACATGCTCGAAGACAACGTAATCGATGTGAGTTGCAATGACTGGAGCTCACGCATAGTAATGGTGCCAAAATCAAATGATACCCAACAGTTATGTCTGGACTATTGCAAAGTCAATGCAGTTACAAAGACTGATGCACATCCAATTCCATGTTTAGAAGACTGTTGAGAAGGTGGGACAAGCAACTTATATTTCTAAGTTGGACTTGATCAGAGGATACTGGCAGATATCTTTGTCAGAAAGAACAAAGGCAATTTTGGCATTTGTAATGTTGAATCAATGATATCAATTTAAAGTCATGCCATTTGGCACGAAAAATGCGCCAGCCACATTTCAGAGACTAACCAATCAGCTCATTGCCAGACTACACTCAATTGTATCATGTATTTTGATAACCTAGTGATTTTTAGTCCGACTTGGAAGGAACATTTACAACACTTATCAGACTCGTTCAATCGACTTCGGAAGGCAGATTTGGTGATAAACCTGGCTATAAGTGAATTTGCCAAAGCCTAAGTCACTTTCCTGGGCCATGTTATTGGACACAGACAAATGGCTTCATGGAATGCAAAGATAAAAGTAATTGGGGAGTTTCCCACACCAACAGCAAAAAGAGCTGGACTATGGTTCCTGGGATTGAGAGGATTGTATCAAATATTTATACCAACTTTTAGCAGTGTGGCTGCTTCACTCACTGAATTGTTAAAAAAAGGCAAGATGTTTCAGTGGACAGCGGACTGTCAGAAGGCATTTGACAGCCTGAAAGCGGTGTTAACCACTGCCCCAGTATTAGCCATAGCTAATTATGCAAAGCAACAAAATTATGTTGGCTATCAATGCAAGCGATGTAGATGTTGATGTTGTGCTCCTGCAGGAGGATGACAAGAAGATGGAAAGACCTATCGGGTATTTCTCCAGGAAGATAAACATTCATCAGCAGAAATATTCGACAGTTGAGAAGTAGACTTTGAGCTTAGTGTTGGCATTACAACATTTCAATGTTTAGGTTATCATATACACTGACCATAACTCACTGAAGTTTGTGCAGAAATTTAAGGACAAAAATGCCAGACTGCTTAGATGGAGCTTGTTGTTACAGCCAATCAATTTGAAAATTGTGCATCTGGCAGGATGACAAAACATGATTGACTGTGCATTGCCCAGACTCAAATGAGAAACAGAGGCACTCTGTGGTGGGAGTACAACAGACTGAAATGGAATGTAGTTATGCATCTTTGCATGTTTATAGTCAATGTAATGTATGTGTGTTTTGGAGCACTAACAACTTCTTTCAAGGGTATTTAAAATGAAGCCATCTTTGGATATTGATAGTTCATTTCTTTTTAAGTGGAGAGATGTGACGAAGCTGCTCTTTCGCAAGTTTCTGCAGTCCTTGGTTGCTGTTCAGACAGGTTGTAAAAATACAACTTCCAAAAAGTCGGAGTTTGGACGGGTTTTTGGACAAAATTGTTCACAGCTAACAGATACTCCCTTCGGCAGAAGGCTTTCAAGTTTAAAAAATACTTGCATAATGAAAGGGGCGTGGCCAGTTCTCACAGCTCAGCTTTTCTCTGGTTTGGTTTGGTTTTTAGCAGTAGCGTGCAGAAGCTGCTAGACCCAGAAACAGGCCCATACCAATCTCTCTCTGACTTCACTCCTGTAAGGACTTGTTTCATTTTACCTTTTGTGCTAACAGGTCTTTTTGGGGATTTTTTGAAAGTATCTGGAACAGCATCATTAGGTTGGGATGGTCCATTGGAGTTTCAGACAGGATAAGTTATTTGGTATTCTGTTTTCTGTTTGTGTTTCATTCAGTAATCTTATAAATAATGTTTTGTTTAAAACAAAGTGGTTTGACCAGCTGATTCTCTTCTGAAATATCTACTTTACACCCACTTAAAACAACTAGCAAAGTGAGGGTCTGGGCTACCTTCTTGAAATGTTTGGAGGGATCTGGCCTGATCCATAACATGAGCCTGGAAAGCAGTCACTGCACCACTGCACCCCCATGCTGAATATGGGTGAGTATATTGTAAACATCTTTCTGCAAAGTCAGGACCTGAAATAGGCCACTTCACTCTCGAGCATGGCCTGTCCATCAACTTTACCTCAGAGTTACTTTGAGGACAGCAAGCAGTTACTGGGTCAGATACTGACCCATTCTGATCAGGAGGGAAACAGTGAAGAGCAGGAGTGGCCCATTCAACCCCTCAAGCTTAAGTATTATGGTTAAAATTAAAATATATGAAATTATGGTTTAGGCCAATGACCTTTTTTTCTGGAAAACACTTCACTTGTTGGTCTCATATCTTGTGCAAAGTCACAATGTCATTGTTTAGGAGGACAATTATTTCAGCTCTAGACCATGAGCTCCAGCTCCAGAGCATTGTGTCTTGGGACCAACTCTGTTCATCCATGTGTAGCAAGCCCTGGATGACAGCCAGCATTGGGTTAACAAGTGAGAAGGAACACTCCTGGCACAGAATTGCCAACTGATCACTTGCTGCAAGACATACGTTACCATCTACTTGTCTCATTCAATCCCATAACCACCTCCAATTTACCCACTGTCACACTGAGCCTGATTCAAACACACCCATCACTAATTAGGTTAAGGTAGACGGATATGAGAAAGTACACAGACTCAGAAGGAACATTGATTTCCAGTGATACAAGATCTTAAAATGGCTGGGAAAATGTCTATCCGAATCTGTATATGCTTATGCTCTAGTTTGGAGAACTCTCACTTTGTTATCTGACATGTGATGGAAGTTCAGTTTGTTGCTGGTCCTATCTCTGCACATGGACATTTTTGTGGGAAACTGGATGAACTCGATTGTTCAGTCAGTTCAGATGTGAGAACTGAATTGTACCAGCATCTTTATTTTAAACTGTGAGCAATGCCTTTTTAAGATGGCACTTTGTCTCTTTGTTCAGCAACACTCCTAGGACCTTATCATTAAGTGTATAAGTCCTGCTAAGATTTGCTTTCCCAAAATGCAGCACTTCGCATTTATCTGAATTCAAGTCCATCTGCCACCTCTCAGCCCATTGGCCCATCTGGTCAAGATCCTGTTGTAATCTGAGGCAACCTTCTTCGCTGTCCACTACACCTCCAATTTTGGTGTCATCTGCAAACTTACTAACTGTACCTCTTATGCTCGCATCCAAAAGAGGCTGAACAGGCTGAACATTGTTTTCCCTTGAGCGTCAGAGGCGGAAGGGTGACCTAATAGAGGTTCACAAAATTATGAGGGGCATGGACAGGGTAAATAGGCAAAGTCTTTTTCCTGGTGTTGGGGAGTCCAGAACTCGAGGTCATAGGTTTAGGGCGAGAGGGGAAAGATATAAAAGAGACTTACGGGACAGCTTTTTCACACAGAGGGTGGTACCTGTATGGAATGAACTGCTAGAGGAAGTGGTAGAGGCTGGTACAATTGCAACATTTAAGAGGCATTTGGATGGGTATGTGAATAGGAAGGGTTTGGAGTGATCTGGGCTGGGTGCTGGCATTTGGGACTCGATTGGGTTGGGATATCTGGTCGGCATGCACAGGTTGGACCGAAGGGTCTGTTTCCATGTTGTACATTTCTATGACTCTATGTACTTATCCCAATGTCTTTTAAATGTTGTAACTGTATATCAAGTAGGAGATAAGATTCAGCCCTGAAGCCTTCAGAAAATCTGGCAGCAATTTAACCTGGACTTTTCAAATCATGCATCAGAAAAGTTAGATTAAACATTCACAAAAAGACAGATTTGGGAAGATCTGTTCTGTTTTCTGTTGTAAAATATTGAAGATTAAAGCCATCTTTTCCTTATATGCAACTGATTTAGGAGACAAGTGGCTTCTTATCTGTGGTTCTGAAAGCTCTGAACTACTGGTGTTTATCTTATTTCATATCTGGGTTTGTTGTGGATGAAAGGATTGTGATTCATTAATAATGCCAATGTTTTAGCGGCAGGAGGCTATCAGGATATTGGAACACAACACTTCAGTCTTTTTCTTCTCCCAGCATTTCGTTTGCTGTTATTCTATAAAGGTTATGATTTATATATACGGAACCCTTTGTGTGCCCCTCTCACTTACTGAATGTTCTTTTCTACTGAAAATCCTCTCATACGTTACCAATGAGCCGACTCCATCCACCCCATCTTCAGTCGCCTGTTCAAGTCTGTCCCACTTTTGTCAACTGGAACAGCTGGCCATTCCTGCACTTTGTTAAGAATTCAGTGATTGTGGAGTCTGGATCAGTGAACACAAATAAATATAACACACATTATTAACTTTCTAACAGTGGCTATATTTTCTTATACTGAGTTACTAAATATACGTGTGAACCGCATTAAGAAGACCAGTCTTCAAACCTGCACAATCTGCCTGTTCCTACTCTTCAAAATTGACCATATTTATCAAACATGACTTATCTTCATCTTATCTTGTACAGCCTCCTCTGATCACCTCATTCATTGCTAAATTTCACTAATTTCACCTTGAAATATGAATTCTAAATGAATTACAAAGTAACCTCTTTGACCAGTAATTCTTGAACAGCTGTCAAAACCCATCAAAAAACATATTTTCTCCTTTCTTAGCCACACAATTGTTTTTAAATCTCTACTTGCCTTTCATTTAGAAGGACTGACTTTGATCAGCCTTTAAAATGTCTGCCTAGGTCACGTGATTCACAACTTGGTCACAAATTCTAAAAGTGGACTGCAGAGAAACATAACTAGACAGGCTACCCTTGTGGAATTTCTCTTCAGTCACCGTGTGAAGACAGTGACAGCGTCGAAGCAAAGATGTATTGTGCCGACAGAGATGCTGAAAGCAAAGCCATCTCCAAGCATATGGTCAATGGATTTGGCCTGATAGCCAGAAACCCCTTCATTAACAAGAACAGCTTATCAATGAGCACCCTCCCCAACATGATCTTTTGATGGCTAACGTCAGGGGAATTCACTACAGCTTGTTCAAAATTCAATCACTGTTTACAGATAGAAGGGGAAGAAAATAAAAGCGCTTCGGCGGGTCGGTGTGGACTTGTTGGGCCGAAGGGCCTGTTTCCACACTGTAATGTAATGTAATCTAATCTAATCTAAAAAAAACGTGCAAACTCCACACAGTCAGTCGCCTGAGGCGGGAATTGAACCCGGATCTCTGGCGCTGTGAAGCAGCAGTGATAACCACTG
>NW_025208283.1:13885-14292 GCF_004010195.1 Chiloscyllium plagiosum | reverse complement strand
CAGTGAGTGGTCAGTGGTCAGTGTGACTGTATCTCGCTGAGGCGTCAGTTTTACTGTGTCCAGGTGAGGGGTCAGTGTGGCTGTATCCCCATGAGTGGTCAGTGTGACTGTATCCCAGTGAGGGATCAGTGTGAAGTATCCCGGTGAAGGGTCAGTGTGACTGTATCCTGGTGAGGAGTCAGTGTGACTGTATCCCGGTGAGGGGTCAGGGTGGCTGAATCCCAGTGAGGGGTCATTGTGACTGTTTCCCAGTGAGGAGTCAGTGTGACTGTATCCCGGTGAGGGGTCAGGGTGGCTGAATCCCAGTGAGGGGTCATTGTGACTGTTTCCCAGTGAG
This sequence comes from Chiloscyllium plagiosum, assembly GCF_004010195.1. Classification (NCBI taxonomy): domain Eukaryota; kingdom Metazoa; phylum Chordata; class Chondrichthyes; order Orectolobiformes; family Hemiscylliidae; genus Chiloscyllium; species Chiloscyllium plagiosum. Next base: position 13,955 of record NW_025208283.1, on the reverse strand, counting down.
GAGTCAGTGTGACTGTATCCCGGTGAGGGGTCAGGGTGGCTGAATCCCAGTGAGGGGTCAGTGTGACTGT
>NW_025208283.1:4336-13049 GCF_004010195.1 Chiloscyllium plagiosum | reverse complement strand
TCAGTGTGACTGTATCCCGGTGAGGGGTCAGTGGTCATTGTGACTGTATCCCGGTGAGGGGTCAGTGGTCATTGTGACTGTATCCCGGTGAGGGGTCAGTGGTCATTGTGACTGTATCCCGGTGAGGGGTCAGTGGTCATTGTGACTGTATCCCGGTGAGGGGTCAGTGGTCATTGTGACTGTATCCCGGTGAGGGGTCAGTGGTCATTGTGACTGTATCCCGGTGAGGGGTCATTGTGACTGTATCCCGGTGAGGGGTCAGTGTGACTGTATCCCTGTGAGGGGTCAGTAAGGCTGTATCCTGGTGATGGGTCAGTGTGACTGTATCCCGGTGAGGGTTCATTGTGGCTGTATCCCAGTGAGCAGTCAGTGTGGCTGTATCCCGGTGAGGGGTCAGTGTGATTGTATCCCGGTGGGGGGGGTCAGTGGTCAGTGTGACTGTATCCTGATGAAGGGTCAGTGTGACTGTATCCCGGTGAGGGATCAGTGTGAAGTATCCCGGTGAAGGGTCAGTGTGACTGTATCCTGGTGAGGAGTCAGTGTGACTGTATCCCGGTGAGGGGTCAGGGTGGCTGAATCCCAGTGAGGGGTCAGTGTGACTGTTTCCCAGTGAGGAGTCAGTGTGACTGTATCTCGGTGAGGGTACAGTGTGACAGTATCCTGGTGAGGGGTCAGTGTGACTGTATCCCAGTGAGGGGTCAGTGTGACAGTATCCCAGTGAGGGGTCAGTGTGACTGTATCCTGGTGAGGGGCCAGTGTGACTGTGGCCTGGTGAGGGTTCAATGTGACTGTATCCCAGTAAGGGGTCAGTGTGTCTGTATTCCGGTGAGGGGTCAGTGCGACTGTATCCCAGTGAGGGGTCAGTGTGACTGTATTCTGGTGCTGGCTCAGTGGTCAGTGTGGCTGTATCCCAGTGAGGCGTCAGTGGTCAGTGTAACTGTATCCCGTGAGGGGTCAGGGGTCAGTGTGACTGTATCCCAGTGAGGGGTTAGTATGACTGTATCCCGGTGAGGGGTCAGTGTGACTGTGTCCCGGGGAGGGGTCAGTGGTCAGTGTGACTGTATCCCAGTGAGTGGTCAGTGTGACTGTATCCCTGTGAGGGATCAGTGTGACTCTATCCCAGTGAGGGCTCCGTGGTCAGTGTGACTATCCCAGTGAGTGGTCAGTGTGACTGTATCCCAGTGAGTGGTCAGTGATCAGTGTGACTGTATCCCACTGAGGGTTCAGTTTGAATGTGTCCCGGTGAGGGGTCAGTGTGACTGTATCCTGGTGAGGGGTCAGTGTGACTGTGTCCTGGTAAGGGGTCAGTGTGACTGTATCCTAGTGAGGGATCAGTGTGACTGTATCCCGGTGAGGGGTGAGTGTGGCTGTATCCCCGTGAGGGGTCAGTGTGACTGTGTCCCAGTGAACGGTCAGTGGTCAGTGTGACTGTAGCCCGGTGAGTGGTCAGTGTGACTGTATCCCGGTGAGGGGTCAGTCTGTCTGTATTCCGCTGAGGCGTCAGTGTGACTGTGTCCCGGTGAGGGGTCAGTGCTCAGTGTGACTTTATCCCATTGAGGGGTCAGTGTGACTGTATCCCAGTGATAGGTCAGTGTGGCTGCATTCCAGTGAGGGGTCTGTGTGACTGTCCTGGTGAGGGGTCAGTGCTCAGTGTGACTGTATCCCGGAGAGAGGTCAGTGGTCAGTGTGACTGTATCCCGGTGAGTGGTCAGTGTGACTGTATCCCAGTGAGGGGTCAGTGTGGCTGTATCCCGGTGAGTGGTCAGTGTGATTGTATCCCAGTGGGGTGGGTCAGTGGTCAGTGTATCTGTTTCCCAGTGAGGGGTTAGCAGTCAGTGTGACTGTGTCGCAGTGAGGGGTCAGTGTGATTGTATCCCAGTGGTGAGGGGTCAGTGTGACTGTATCGCGGTGAGGGGTTCGTCCTCAGTGTGACTGTATCCTGGTGAGGGGTCAGTGTGGCTGTATCCCGGTGATGGTTCAGTGTGAATGTATCGCAGTGAGGGGTCAGTGTGTCTGTATCCTGGTGAGGGGTCAGTGAGATTGTATCCTGGTGTGGCGTCAGTGGTCAGTGTGACTGCATCCCGGTGAGGGGTCAGTGTGACTGTATCCCAGTGAGGGGTCAGTGTGACTGTATCCCAGTGAGGTGTCAGTGTGACTCTATCACGGTGAGGGGACAGTGCTCTGTGTGACTGTATCCCGGTGAGGGGCCAGTGTGACTGTATCCCAGCCTGGGGTCAGTGTGATTGTATCGCATTGGGGGTCAGTGGTCAGTGTGACTGTATCTCGGAGAGGGGTCAGTGTGACTGTATCCTGCTGAGGTGTCAGTGTGACTGTATCCTGGTGAGGGTTCAGTGGTCAGTGTGATTGTATCCTGGTGTAGGGTCAGTGGTCATTGTGACTGTATCCTGGTGAGGGGTCAGTGTGACTATATCCCGGAGAGAGTTCAGTGTGACTGTGTCCCGGTGAGGTCTCAGTGTGACTGTATTCTGGTGAGGGATCATTGGTCAGTGTGACTGTATCCCAGTGTGGGGTTGGGGTAAATGTGACTGTATCCCAGTGAGGGGACAGTGTGACTGTACCCCGATGAGGGGTCAGTGGTCAGTGTGATTGTATCCCGGTGAGGGGTCAGTGTGACTGTGTCCTGGTGAAGGGTCCGTGTGACAGTATCCCGGTGAGGGGTCAGTGTGACTGTATCCCGGTGAAGGGTCAGTGTGACTGTATCCCGGTGGGAGTCAGTGTGACTGTATCCCGGTGAGGAGTCAGTGTGACAGTATCCCGGTGAGGGGTCAGTGTGACTGTATCCTGGTGAGGGTTCAGAGTAACTGTATCATGGTGAGGGGTCAGTGTGACTGTATCCCGGTGAGGGGTCGGTGTGACTGTATCCCGGTGAGGGGTCAGTCTGTCTGTATTCCGCTGAGGGGTCAGTGTGACTGTGTGCTGGTGAGGGGTCAGTGCTCAGTGTGACTTTATCCCAATGAGGGGTCAGTGTGACTGTATCCCAGTGATGGGCCAGTGTGGCTGTATTCCGGTGAGGGGTCAGTGTGACTGTATCCCGGTGAGGGGTGAGTGTGGCTGTATCCCGGTGAAGGGTCAGTGTGACTGTGTCCTGGTGAGGGGTCAGTGGTCAGTGTGTCTGTATCCCGGTGAAGGGTCAGTGGTCAGTGTGACTGTATCCCGGTGAGGGGTCAGCGTGACTGTATCCCAGTGAGGGGTCAGTGGTCAGTGTGACTGTATCCCGGTGAGGGGTCAGTGGTCAGTGTGACTGTATCCTGGTGAGGGGTAAGTGGTCCTTTGACTGTATCCCAGTGAGGGGCCAGTGTGACTGTATTCTGGTGCTGGGTCAGTGGTCAGTGTGGCTGTATTCCAGTGAGGGGTTAGTGGTCATGTAACTGTATCCCGTGAGGGGTCAGGGGTCAGTGTGACTGTATCCCGGTGAGGGGTCAGTGTGGCTGTATCCCGGTGAGGGGTCAGGGTGGCTGTATCCCAGTGAGGGGTCCATGTTCAGAGTGACTGTATCCTGGTGACAGGTCAGTGTGACTGTATCCCTGTCAGGGATCAGAGTGAAGTATCCCGGTGAAGGGTCAGTGTGACTGTATCCCGGTGAGGAGTCAGTGTGACTGTATCCCGGTGAGGGGTCAGGGTGGTTGAATCCCAGTGAGGGGTCAGTGTGACTGTATCCCAGTGAAGGGTCAGTGTGACTGTATCCCATTGGGGGTCAGTGTGACTGTATCCCAGTGAGGAGTCAGTGTGACTGTATCTCGGTGAGGGTACAGTGTGACAGTATCCCGGTGAGGGGTCAGTGTGACTGTATCCCATTGGGGGTCAGTGTGACTGTATCCCAGTGAGGAGTCACTGTGACTGTATCTCGGTGAGGGTACAGTGTGACAGTATCCCGGTGAGGGGTCAGTGGGACTGTATCCCAGTGAGGGGTCAGTGTGACTGTATCCCAGTGAGTGGTCAGTGGTCAGTGTGACTGTATCCCGCAGAGGCGTCAGTGTGACTGTGTCCAGGTGAGGGGTCAGTGTGGCTGTATCCCCATGAGTGGTCAGTGTGACTGTATCCCAGTGAGGGATCAGTGTGAAGTATCCCGGTGAAGGGTCAGTGTGACTGTATCCCATTGGGGGTCAGTGTGACTGTATCCCAGTGAGGAGTCAGTGTGACTGTATCTCGGTGAGGGTACAGTGTGACAGTATCCCGGTGAGGGGTCAGTGTGACTGTATCCCAGTGAGGGGTCAGTGTGACAGTATCCCAGTGAGGGGCCAGTGTGACTGTGGTCTGGTGAGGGTTCAATGTGACTGTATCCCAGTGAGGGGTCAGAGTGTCTGTATTCCGGTGAGGGGTCAGTGCGACTGTATCCCAGTGAGGGGTCAGTGTGACTGTATTCTGGTGCTGGGTCAGTGGTCAGTGTAACTGTATCCCGTTCCCAGTGAGTGGTCAGTGTGACTGTATCCCAGTGAGTGGTCAGTGATCAGTGTGACTGTATCCCGCTGAGGGTTCAGTTTGAATGTGTCCCGGTGAGGGGTCAGTGTGACCGTGTCCCCATGAGGGGTCAGTGTGACTGTATCCTGGTGAGGGGTCAGTGTGACTGTGTCCTGGTGAGGGGTCAGTGTGACTGTATCCTAGTGAGGGATCAGTGTGACAGTATCCCAGTGAGGGGTCAGTGTGACTGTATCCTGGTGAGGGGTCAGTGTGACTGTGGCCTTGTGAGGGTTCAGTGTGACAGTATCCCAGTGAAGGGTCAGTGTGTCTGTATTCCGGTGAGGGGTCAGTGTAACTGTATCCCGGTGAGGGGTGAGTGTGACTGTATTCTGGTGCTGGGTCAGTGGTCAGTGTGGCTGTATCCCAGTGAGAGGTCAGTGGTCAGTGTAACTGTATCCCGTGAGGGTTCAGGGGTCAGTGTGACTGTATCCCAGTGAGGGGTTAGTATGACTGTATCCCGGTGAGTGGTCAGTGTGACTGTATCCCTGTGAGGGATCAGTGTGAGTCTATCCCAGTGAGGGCTCCGTGGTCAGTGTGACTGTATCCCAGTGAGAGGTCAGTGTGACTGTATCCCCATGAAAGGTCCGTGTGACTGTATCCTGGTGAGGGGCCAGTGTGACTGTGTCCTGATGAGGGGTCAGTGCTCAGTGTGACTGTATCCCAGTGAGGGGTCAGGATGGATGTATCCTGGTGAGGGGTCTGTGAGACTGTATCCCGGTGAAGGGTCAGTGTGACTGTTTCCCGGTGGGGGTCAGTGTGACTGAATCCCAGTGAGGAGTCAGTGTGACAGTATCCCGGTGAGGGGTCAGTGTGACTGTATCCTGGTGAGGGGTCAGTGTGACTGTGGCCTGGTGAGGGGTCAGGGCTCAGTGTGACTTTATCCCATTGAGGGGTCAGTGTGACTGTATCCCAGTGAGGGGCAGTGTGGCTGTATTCCGGTGAGCGGTCAGTGTGACTGTATCCCGGTGAGGGGTGAGTGTGGCTGTATCCCCGTGAGGGGTCAGTGTGACTGTGTCCCAGTGAACGGTCAGTGCTCAGTGTGACTGTATCCCAGTGAGGGGTCAGTGGTCAGTGTGACTGTAGCCCGGTGAGGGGTCAGTGTGACTGTATCCCGGTGAGGGGTCAGTGAGGCTGTATCCTGGTGAGGGGTCAGTGTGACTGTATCCCAGTGAGGGGTCAGTGTGACTGTATCCCAGTGAGGGTTCATTGTGGCTGTATCCCGGTGAGTGGTCAGTGTGACTGTATCCCGGTGAGGGGTCAGTCTGTCTGTATTCCGCTGAGGGGTCAGTGTGACTGTGTCCTGGTGAGGGGTCAGTGCTCAGTGTGACTTTATCCCATTGAGCGGTCAGTGTGACTGTATCCCAGTGATAGGTCAGTGTGGCTGTATTCCAGTGAGGGGTCTGTGTGACTGTGTCCTGGTGAGGGGTCAGTGCTCAGTGTGACTGTATCCCGGTGAGAGGTCAGTGGTCAGTGTGACTGTATCCCGGTGAGTGGTCAGTGTGACTGTATCCTGGTGAGGGGTCAGTGCTCAGTGTGACTGTATCCCGGTGAGGGGTCAGTGGTCAGTGTGACTGTACCCCGGTGAGGGGTCGGTGTGACTGTATCCCGGTGAGGTGTCAGTGTGACTGTATCCCGGTGAGGTGTCGGTTTGACTGTATCCCGGTGAGGGGTCGGTGTGACGGTATCCCGGTGAGGGGTCGGTGTGACTGTATCCCGGTGAGGTATCGGTGTGACTGTATCCCGGTGAGGGGTCGGTGTGACTGTATCCCGGTGAGGTGTCGGTGTGACTGTATCCCGGTGAGTGGTCGGTGTGACTGTATCCCGGTGAGGTGTCGGTGTGACTGTATCCCGGTGAGTTGTCGGTGTGACTGTATCTCGGTGAGGAGTCGGTGTGACTGTATCCCGGTGAGGTGTCGGTGTGACTGTACCTCGGTGAGGGGTCAGTGTGACTGTACCCCGGTGAGGAGTCGGTGTGACTGTATCCCGGTGAGGGATCAGTGTGACTGTACCCCGGTGAGGAGTCGGTGTGACTGTATCCCGGTGATGGGTCGGTGTGACTGTATCCCGGTGAGGAGTCGGTGTGACTGTATCTCGGTGAGGGATCAGTGTGACTGTATTCCGGTGAGTAGTCAGTGTGACTGTATTCCGGTGAGGAGTCGGTGTGACTGTATCCCGGTGAGGGGTCGGTGTGACTGTATCTCGGTGAGGGGTCGGTGTGACTGTATCTCGGTGAGGGGTCCGTGTTACTGTATCCCGGTGAGGAGTCGGTGTGACTGTTTCCCGGTGAGGGGTCGGTGTGATTGCATCCCGGTGAGGTGTCGGTGTGACTGTATCCTGGTGAGGGGTCCGTGTGACTGTATCCCGGTGAGGTGGCGGTGTGACTGTATCCCGGTGAGTGGTCGGTGTGACTGTACCCCGGTGAGGTGTCGGTGTGACTGTATCCCGGTGATGGGTCGGTGTGACTGTATCCCGGTGAGGGATCAGTGTGACTGTATACCGGTGAGGAGTCGGTGCGACTGTATCCCGGTGAGGGGTCGGTGTGACTGTATCTCGGTGAGGCGTCAGTGTGACTGTATCCCGGTGAGGAGTCGGTGTGACTGTATGCCGGTGAGGGATCAGTGTGACTGTATCTCGATGAGGGGTCGGTGTGACTGTATCTCGGTGAGGAGTCGGTGTGACAGTTTCCCGGTGAGGAGTCGGTGTGACTGTTTCCCGGTGAGGGGTCGGTGTGACTGTTTCCCGGTGAGGGGTCGGTGTGACTGTTTCCCGGTGAGTGGTCGGTGTGACTTTATCCCGGTGAGGTGTCGGTGTGACTGTACCCCGGTGAGGGGTCAGTGTGACTGTATCCCGGTGAGGGGTCGGTGTGACTGTTTCCCGGTGAGGTGTCGGTGTGATTGAATCCCGGTGAGGGGTCAGTGTGATGGAATCCCAGTGAGGTGTCGGTGTGATTGTATCCCGGTGAGCGGTCAGTGCTCAGTGCGACTGTATCCTGGTGTGGGGTCAGTGTGACTGAATCCCGGAGGGCAGTCAGTGCTCAGTGTGACTGTATCCCAGTGAGGGGTCCGTGGTCAGTGTGACTGTATCCTGGTGAGGGATCAGTGTGACTGTACCCAGGTGAGGGGTCGGTGTGACTGTATCCCAGTGAGGGGTCGGTGTGACTGTATCCCGGTGAGGTGTCGGTGTGACTATATCCCTGTGAGGGGTCGGTGTGACTGTATCCCGGTGAGGTGTCGGTGTGACTGTATCCCAGTGAGTGGTCGGTGTGACTGTATCCCGGTGAGGAGTCGGTGTGACTGTATCCCAGTGAGGGGTCAGTGTGACTGTATCCCGGTGAGGTGTCGGTGTGACTGTATCCCGGTGAGGTGTCGGTGTGACTGTATCCCGGTGAGGGGTCAGTGTGACTGTATCCCGGTGAGGAGTCGGTGTGACTGTATCCCGGTGAGGGGTCGGTGTGACTGTATCCCGGTGAAGGGTCAGTGTGACTGTATCCCGGTGAGGTGTCGGAGTGACTGTATCCCAGTGAGGGGTCGGTGTGACTGTATCCCTGTGAGGTGTCGGTGTGACTGTATCCCGGTGAGGTGTCGGTGTGACTGTATCCCGGTGAGGTGTCGGTATGACTGTATCCCGGTGAGGGGTCGGTGTGACTGTATCCCAGTGAGGGGTCGGTGTGACTGTATCCCGATGAGGTGTCTGTGTGACTGTTTCCCGGTGAGGGGTCGGTGTGACTGTATCCCAGTGAGGGGTCGGTGTGACTGTATCCCGGTGTGGTGTCGGTGTGACTGTACCCCGGTGAGGGGTCGGTGTGACTGTATCCCGGTGAGGTGTCAGTGTGACTGTATCCCGGTGAGGAGTCGGTGTGACTGTATCCCGGTGAGGAGTCGGTGTGACTGTATCCCGGTGAGGAGTCGGTGTGACTGTATCCCGGTGAGGAGTCGGTGTGACTGTATCCCGGTGAGGAGTCGGTGTGACTGTATCCCGGTGAGGAGTCGGTGTGACTGTATCCCGGTGAGGAGTCGGTGTGACTGTATCCCGGTGAGGAGTCGGTGTGACTGTATCCCGGTGAGGAGTCGGTGTGACTGTATCCCGGTGAGGAGTCGGTGTGACTGTATCCCGGTGAGGAGTCGGTGTGACTGTATCCCGGTGAGGAGTCGGTGTGACTGTATCCCGGTGAGGAGTCGGTGTGACTGTATCCCGGTGAGGAGTCGGTGTGACTGTATCCCGGTGAGGTGTCGGT
>NW_025208283.1:0-3662 GCF_004010195.1 Chiloscyllium plagiosum | reverse complement strand
TCGGTGTGACTGTATCCCGGTGAGGTGTCGGTGTGACTGTATCCCGGTGAGTGGTCGGTGTGACTGTATCCCGGTGAGGATTCGGTGTGACTGTATCCCGGTGAGGAGTCGGTGTGACTGTTTCCCGGTGAGGAGTCGGTGTGACAGTATCTCGGTGAGGAGTCGGTGTGACTGTATCTCGGTGAGGGGTCAGTGTGACTGTATCCCGGTGAGGATTCGGTGTGACTGTATCCCGGTGATGGGTCGGTGTGACTGTATCCCGGTGAGGGATCTGTGTGACTGTATCCCGGTGAGGAGTCGGTGTGACTGTACCCCGGTGAGGGGTCGGTGTGACTGTATCTTGGTGAGGGGTCAGTGTGACTGTATCCCGGTGAGGAGTCGGTGTGACTGTATCCCGGTGAGGGATCAGTGTGACTGTATCTCGATGAGGAGTCGGTGTGACTGTATCTCGGTGAGGAGTCGGTGTGACAGTTTCCCGGTGAGGAGTCGGTGTGACTGTTTCCCGGTGAGGGGTCGGTGTGACTGTATCCCAGTGAGGATTCGGTGTGACTGTTTCCCGGTGAGGAGTCGGTGTGACTGTATCTCGGTGAGGAGTCGGTGTGACTGTTTCCCGGTGAGGAGTCGGTGTGACTGTTTCCCGTTGAGGGGTCGGTGTGACTGTTTCCCGGTGAGGTGTCGGTGTGACTGTTTCCCAGTGAGTTGTCGGTGTGACTGTTTCCCGGTGAGGTGTCGGTGTGACTGTTTCCTGGTGAGGAGTCGGTGTGACTGTATCTCGGTGAGGTGTCGGTGTGACTGTTTCCCGGTGAGGTGTCGGTGTGACTGTTTCCCGGTGAGGTGTCGGTGTGACTGTTTCCCGGTGAGGAGTCGGTGTGACTGTATCTCGGTGAGGAGTCGGTGTGACTGTTTCCCGGTGAGGAGTCAGTGTGACTGTTTCCCGGTGAGGAGTCGGTGTGACTGTATCCCGGTGAGGAGTCGGTGTGATTGTTTCCCGGTGAGGAGTCGGTGTGACTGTTTCCCGGTGAGGAGTCGTTTTGACTGTATCCCGGTGAGGGGTCGGTGTGACTGTTTCCCGGTGAGGAGTCGGTGTGACTGTTTCCCAGTGAGGAGTCGGTGTGACTGTTTCCCCGTGAGGAGTCGGTGTGACTGTATCCCGGTGAGGGGTCGGTGTGACTGTATTCCGGTGAGGTGTCGGTGTGACTGTATCCCGGTGAGGTGTTGGTGTGACTGTATCCCGGTGAGTGGTCGGTGTGACTGTATCTCGGTGAGGGGTCAGTGTGACTGTATCCCGGTGAGGGATCAGTGTGACTGTGTCTCGATGAGGGGTCGGTGTGACTGTATCTCGGTGAGGAGTCGGTGTGACAGTTTCCCGGCGAGGAGTCGGTGTGACTGTTTCCCGGTGAGGGGTCGGTGTGATTGTATCCCGGTGAGGGGTCGGTGTGACTGTTTCCCGGTGAGGTGTCGGTGTGACTGTTTCCCGGTGAGGTTTCGGTGTGACTGTTTCCCGGTGAGGAGTCGGTGTGACAGTATCTCGGTGAGGAGTCGGTGTGACTGTTTCCCGGTGAGGAGTCGGTGTAACTGTTTCCCGGTGAGGAGTCGGTGTGACTGTTTCCCGGTGAGGCGTCGTTGTGACTGTATCCCGGTGAGGGGTCGGTGTGACTGTATTTCGGTGAGGTGTCGGTGTGACTGTATCCCGGTGAGGTGTCGGTGTGACTGTATCCCGGTGAGTGGTCGGTGTGACTGTATCTCGGTGAGGGTTCAGTGTGACTGTATCCCGGTGAGGGATCAGTGTGACTGTATCTCGATGAGGGGTCGGTGTGACTGTATCTCGGTGAGGAGTCGGTGTGACAGTTTCCCGGTGAGGTGTCGGTGTGACTGTTTCCCGGTGAGGAGTCGGTGTGACTGTATCCCAGTGAGGTGTCGGTGTGACTGTTTCCCGGTGAGGGGTCGGTGTGACTGTATGCCGGTGAGGATTCGGTGTGACTGTTTCCCGGTGAGGAGTCGGTGTGACTGTATCTCGGTGAGGAGTCGGTGTGACTGTTTCCCGGTGAGGAGTCGGTGTGGCTTTTTCCCGGTGAACGGTCGGTGTGACTGTTTCCCGGTGAGGGGTCGGTGTGACTGTTTCCCGGTGTGACTGTTTCCCGGTGAGGTGTCGGTGTGACTGTTTCCCGGTGAGGAGTCGGTGTGACTGTTTCCCGGTGAGGAGTCGGTGTGACTGTTTCCTGGTGAGGAGTCGGTGTGACTGTATCCCGGTGAGGGGTCGGTGTGACTGTATCCCGGTGAGGAGTCGGTGTGACTGTTTCCCGGTGAGGAGTCGGTGTGACTGTATCCCGGTGAGGAGTCGGTGTGACTGTATCCCGGTGAGTGGTCGGTGTGACTGTATCTCGGTGAGGGGTCAGTGTGACTGTATCCCGGTGAGGGATCAGTGTGACTGTATCTCGATGAGGGGTCGGTGTGACTGTATCGGTGAGGAGTCGGTGTGACAGTGTCCCGGTGAGGAGTCGGTGTGGCTGTTTCCCGGTGAGGGGTCGGTGTGACTGTATCCCGGTGAGGATTCGGTGTGACTGTTTCCCGGTGAGGAGTCGGTATGACTGTATCTCGGTGAGGAGTCGGTGTGACTGTTTCCCGGTGAGGAGTCGGTGTGACTGTTTCCCGCTGAGGGGTCGGTGTGACTGTTTCCTGGTGAGTGGTCGGTGTGACTGTTTCCTGGTGAGGTGTCGGTGTGACTGTTTTCCGGTGAGGTGTCGGTGTGACTGTTTCCCGGTGAGGAGTCGGTGTGACTGTATCTCGGTGAGGAGTCGGTGTGACTGTTTCCCAGTGAGGAGTCGGTGTGTCTGTTTCCCGGCGAGGAGTCGGTGTGACTGTATCCCGGTGAGGGGTCTTTGTGACTGTTTCCCGGTGAGGAGTCGGTGTGACTGTTTCCCGGTGAGGAGTCGGTGTGACTGTTTCCCGGTGAGTAGTCGGTGTGACTGTATCCCGGTGAGGGGTCGGTGTGACTGTTTCCAGGTGAGGAGTCGGTGTGACTGTTTCCCGGTGAGGAGTCGGTGTGACTGTTTCCCGGTGAGGTGTCGGTGTGACTGTATCCCGGTGAGGTGTCGGTGTGACTGTATCCCGGTGTGTGGTCGGTGTGACTGTATCTCGGTGAGGGTCAGTGTGACTGTATCCCGGTGAGGAGTCGGTGTGACTGTATCCCGGTGAGGGATCAGTGTGACTGTATCTCAATGAGGGGTCGGTGTGACTGTATCTCGGTGAGGAGTCGGTGTGACAGTTTCCCGGTGAGGAGTCGGTGTGACTGTTTCCCAGTGAGGGGTCGGTGTGACTGTAACCCGGTGAGGATTCGGTGTGACTGTTTCCCGGTGAGGAGTCGGTGTGACTGTATCTTGGTGAGGGGTCGGTGTGACTGTTTCCCGGTGAGGTGTCGGTGTGACTGTTTCCCGGTGAGGAGTCGGTGTGACTGTATCTCGGTGAGGAGTCGGTGTGACTGTTTCCCGGTGAGGAGTCGGCGTGACTGTTTCCCGGTGAGGAGTCGGTGTGACTGTATCCCGGTGAGGGGTCGGTGTGACTGTATCCTGGTGAGGAGTCGGTGTGACTGTTTCCCGGTGAGGAGTCGGTGTGACTGTTTCCCGGTGAGAAGTCGGTGTGACTGTATCCCGGTGAGGGGTCGG
>NW_025208282.1:0-14291 GCF_004010195.1 Chiloscyllium plagiosum | reverse complement strand
ACTTTAACAACAGAGTTTGGATGCTATCCAGGTCTTGCTGCACATGGACACGGACTGCTTCAGCAGTGGACAGATGACAAATTATTCTTAACATTGTGTGATCTTCAGTGAACATCTCCCACTTCTGACCGTGTGATGTGGGAAAGACGTTGGAACAAAGCTACCTTGAGGATGCGCCCTGAGAGGTCCTGTGACAGAAATGATTGATCCTCATCAACCACAAATATCTTCCCGTGCAGTCAGGGAGACCAGAGGATTTTGTGGGCATTCGCTGGGTGAGGTATAGCGGCTGTATTTAAAGTGAATCTGGATCGGAAACATGACCAACAAATGAAGACAGTTCTGTGAAGACAGAGGAGTAAGATGTTTCACACCGTCACCTACCCTTTCTTTTCCCAAAAATATTTTTCAACGCCTTTTCAAAATGTGTGTGACAGTCTTCATCCGCTGAATGGTTTCCGCTGTTTCTGTGCACCAGGTTATTTTGGTAAATGGCCTCCGACTGTTCATGCCCAGCAGGTTTGAGAGGTTCAATGGAACATAGGAACATGGGACTGAGGAGAAGGGTTGGTCATTAGACACTTTGAGCCTTCTCCACCAGGCAATAAGATTGTGGTTCATCAGATTGTGGCTTCAGCCTCACTTGCTTGTCTGTAGTTCATTGTCCTTTACCATCCAATATCGTAGTAGTTTGGCTTTGAATAAATGCAAACACGCAAGCACCACAAACTTCTGGGGAAGACCATTGTGAATTTCTCCTCATCCCTGTTCAGACTGGGGCTGGAGAGGTCTCTATTTCATTAGTAGTCCCTCTCCTCCATTGGTCATGACACATTTGAAATGTAACTAGGTTGGTGATATGACCAATGATGTAGTTCACACACTAGGTTAGGTGCTTTGTTAGGGAAAGTCAGGTAGATAACTTAAATTTGGAAAAGTTATTTACCAAGTAAACTTACTTAACCTATGATGGAAAGATACATGACAGGTAGTGTGGAGAAATATGTACATTAGTATTTATATTTCAATGTGTACTGAGACGCAGGTTGTGTACACAGAAACATACACATACACAGACACACTTACAGTGTCTCACACACACAGGTGCACACAGACACACACACACATGCACGAAGACAAATAGAAAGAAACTCTGCAGAATATCAGCTTGAAAGAGCTTTTCGTAGCAAAAGTTAAATTCAAAACAAAAGGAAATATTAAATTGTATTCTGCCTCAGATCATTCTGTTCACACAAGCTGCTGTCAATCGGATTCCTTCCTGGAACATTTGGATTTGGCTGAATTCCCTTTGGTTCAGGCAGTGTGGAGATTCCAATTAATCATGAACAGGAATCCTTCACGAGTGCTTAAGATGCCTGATGAGTTTTCACCTCTCATACGTTGCTGTGAGAAGGAACAAGGAAACAGAGGAAGCAATAATCCGTGACTTCTCTAGCAGGTGGCATCTTCTCCAACTTTTAAATGAAACATACAATAATGTTGTCTAACCACCTAATTGGACCAAGTGAAGCCTCCTTGAACATGCTCTCGGGATTGTATGACCCCGTCCCTGTTCCTTGATCCATGTCGGAGCAATTTATAAGCTATAATTTGAAGATGCGTTTGTATGTGTCCTCATAATTTTGTCAAATATATTCATGTCTGTGTACTACCTGTGTTAAAATGAATGCATTGTTATCTTAACTTTGAGTCCTCAGTTCTAGTTTCCCACATCAGAGCAAATATCCATCAGCCAAGCACCTGTCCCGTTCTCCTCAAGATCTTATATGGTTCAATGTGAAAATCTCTCATTCTCAAACCTGAAGTGCGCTGGCCTTGCAGAGGTTTATAAAATCATGAAGGGCATGGGAATGGTGAATAACCAAGGAAATTTCTTAGGTTGAGTGAGTCCAAAACTAGAGCACACAGTTTGAAGCTAAGGGGGAAAGATTTAAAAGAGATAAAAGTGGCAACCTTTTCTCAGAGTGTATGGAATGAAGTGCCAAAGTTGGAGGCTGGGAAAATTACAGCACTTAAAAGACATTTAGATGGGTACTTGAATGGGAAGGGTTATGGGCCAAATGCTGGCAAAAGGGACGAGATTAATTGAGGACATCAGGTCGTCATGGACAAGGTGAACCGAGAAGTGTGTTTCTGTGCTGTATGACTGAACAAGGCCTTCTTTCGAGGAACAAGTACATTGAAACATCTTTACAAAGCTTCAGAATCAATTGAGTATATTTATTTTTCAGTTTAGGGAATCATCACTACACGCAATACATCAGATGTGGCCTCAGAAAGCCCCTGTACAGATGCAGTAAAATATCCTGATAGCCTTTGCATGGAGTAGAACCATTCCATATACTTTTCTAACCACTTACTGCATCTGCATAATAACTTTAGGTGAAGCATGTACCAGGATGCACAAATCCCTGTGTACGACTGAGTTTCGTGATCTCTCTCCTTTCAAGTTGTTTACTGTTGTTTTACCCTTTTGTCACAGCATAATTTTCATTCCCGCAGGATAATCTTTTTCTGCTGAAGGTTTACACACTAACCTCCCCTGTCTCTACCCCATAACAGACTCTCTACCTCCTCTCGACATCTTATTGAGTGAACATCTTGGTGACTGAGCTAGAGCTCCAATCCAATCGGTCCCCACATCCAAATCATTGACAGGTTCGAAATCGTTGTTGATCTTGCACTGATCACGAAGGCACTCCACCACGTTAAAGTTTTCCAAACTGAAAACCAACATCAATCCCTACTGTCTATTTCCTGATAGTTACCCAGAGTTCCCTGTTCCTGTGTAGCAGCCTAGAAAGGTTGGATGGCGTCCTCATGTGCTGTGTAATGTACTCAAATGTCTGAATGACTTCATCATCTTCCTTTGTAAATCCTTAGAGGGTTAAAAGGTCTCCTCGTGACTCATTGCTGACGGGCGGAATTGGATCTTCCTGTCCCTCTGAAACAGAATCGAGGGTTTGAGTGAGAGAACAAGACATGGGTTAGGAGCAGCAGGTGGCCATTCAGCCCTTCGTGTCTGCTGCTCCATTCAGAATGTGCATTGCTGATGTGATTGTAACTAAACACCCCCTTCCTGTCTGTTCCCAATAAACATGGATTATTTTGTTCATCCATGATCTATGGAACCCAAAGTTTGAATGTTTTCACTGAGTCAGTCTTCACTGCTGCTTGGGCGTGGGAACACTACAGATAACACAGCCCGAAAGAGAAAGGAACATCCCTGTCTCAGTCAGAAATGGGAATGCCCTTTTTCTTAAAATGTGCCCCTCTCAAGCCAATCACCATTCTTTTGACACAGGGACACAACAATTAGAAACAGATATCGGCCATTCAACCCATCAAACCTGTCCACATTTCCTTTAACAATCGACAATCAAATACTAACCAAATTTAGCCTCAACTAAGGTTTGATGACTTCCAGCTACCATAAGCTCACAAGAGTGTAGGAAATTGGAACATGGAATAGTGCAGCACAGTACAGCCCTGCAGCCTTCGATGTTGTGCCAACCTTATCATAGTCTAAAACTAAACTGAACTTCATACCCTTCATTTTATTATCATCCATGTGTCTATCCAAGAGTTGCTTGAATGTCCCTAATGTATCTGATTCTACTACCACCGCTGGCAGTGCATTCTACGCACCTACCACTATCTGTAGAAAAAAAAACCCTGCCTCTTACATCTCCCTCAGCCTTCCGCCAATCACATTAAAATCATGCTCCCTGCGTGATAGCTATTTCCACCCTGGTAAAAAGTCTCCAATTGTCCACTCTATCTATGCCTCATCATCTTGCACACCTATATTATGTTCGCTCTCATTCTTCTTCATTCCAATGAGAAAAGTCTAGCTCCCTTACAAATTCTTCATAAGACATGCCTTCCAGCACAGGCAAAATCCTGGTAAATCCTGTCTGCACCCTTTGGAAAGCTTCCAATTTCTTTCCGTAATGGGGCGACCAGAACTCAACACAATACTTCATGTGTGGTCTAACCAAGGCTTTATAGTGCTGCAGCATAATCTCGCGGCTCTTAAACTCAATCTCCCTGTTAACGAAAACACCATACTCCGATTAACACCCCTATCAACTTGAGTGGTAACTTGGAGGTGCCTACGGACGTGGACCCTAAGATCTGTCTGTTTCTCCACACGGCCATGAATGCTTCTTTTCACCCTATAATCTGCATTTGAATTCGAACTTCCAAAATTTGAGCAGAACTAAGCCATTCAGCGAATCGGATCTGCTGTGCCATTTGATCACGGGTGAAATGTTTCTCAGCCGCATTATTTTGCCTTCGCCAACTGATCAAATGATTCCCTTATTAATGAAAAACGTATTTATCTCTATCTTAAATCACCTACATTTTCTGTGTGCAGGAGTGTGCATGTGTTAGCGTGTAAGTGCTCATATCTGTATCTATATGTGTTGTGTATTTAATGTGTCTATGTATGTTTGTTTGTATCTCTGTCTGCATCTCTGTTAAACGTGGTCTTTGTAGTTTTGGGGGTAAATCCACTGACATTGACATCAATACCCTCCCCCTTCCTCCATCTCTATTGTCTGTCAATGTAAATTGTAGAACCATACAATGCCACCCTCTGCTGGCCTCCACTGCACAAATGTCAGATTTTTCTCTCTCTCAGAGGACATCAAGTTCTGTGAATCTCTCAAATTGCACGGCTGATTGGGTTTTCAAATAACGCCTTTTTAAGCACAGAGCAGTTTCGTCTGATACCTAGTGATATTGTTCCTGAGATATTACCAACATCACTGGGTCAGTTTCAGGACTTTTCAATCTTTTCTTACTTATAATTTGTAAGAGTGCATTAAAAAAGGTTTCAAGTTAACGAACGTGCAATAAATGTATTGCATCACTTTACCAATGTATCAGTCGACCTCTATTGGATGCAGTTGCAGTGGAAATACTCTTTATTGTGCACACTCCGTGTCACGAATAAACTTCAGAGACAAATCACTTCCACGTTGTAGAAGGAGCGCAGACATTATTCTACATGAGCATTCTCCACTCTTCGGGTCCTCAGTACAGTTACGATACTCCCTTTACCTGCCTATATGTGTGTGTGCGTGTGTGCGTGTGTTGATGGTGCTGTCAGTTTGGATGGTGCTGTGAGCTGGCTTCCCTCCCAGACTGAAACTCTGATGTGAGAAAGTAAGGTCTGCAGATGCTGGAGATCAGAGTGCTGGAAAAGCACAGCGGGTCACGCGGCTTCCGAGGAGCAGGATAATTGACATTTTGGGCCACAGTACCTCACCAGGAATGCCGTCGACGTAGTAGAGTGTGAAGGCCAACCGAGGGGGCATTGCTTCACTTTAAACATCACAGAGGCTGACATATCCGCTTTGCAGATGGATGCACACAGAGACACACAGGTACACACAGAGACGAATACAGATACGCAAAGACACACATTATTGATTATAGATACACACACACACACATACACACACACACACACACAGAATCTGATGCAGTAACACAGATACTAATACAGACATACAGAGACACATACCAATACACTGATGCACATGCGCACACAGATACACAGTCATCAATACAGGCATACTATACACACACTGACACACTGATGTTTATACAGACATGGAGAATCTGCCAGTATTTACTTTTTCGCGTGGTGACATTCTCAATATTTCACTTGCTGTGTGGTATGTGTCAATATTTCCGTTGCACTGCATGAAATCCTCTGCATCATCTCTGCAGCTTCCACAAATTTCTATGACAAGGCGACCAGATCTGAACACAATGTTCCACGATGAACCCTTCCGCTAATGAAACCAAACAGCCAGAAAAGCTCAACTCGCCACGTAAACTGTTAAAGTACGAGTGCCAAATCTCAAAATTCACTCTTTAAGTATAAATAATATCAATCTATTCCGGAACTCTAAAAGTGAACATTGAACGACAACTATTCACAACTCTAAGCCCCTCTTTCTCTGAACTGATTGGTTATTGCCTTCAACTTTATAAGAACATAATGTTCCAAGAAGAAAATTCCATATTAAAATTGCATCAACTTAATTTCAAAGCCACATAGCATCTGTCATCTCCAGTGTCCTCCTTCCTTCAGCTGAAGATCTTGCTGGGTTGTCTTCTGAATTTTAGTGTAAGAATATTTCATACAAACACGGTATCTTTGTCAGAGAGAATTTTGCATGGCAGTCTCTCTGTAGATGGCAATTACTCTCAGCCTAACTCGCGAACTGACTGCCTCTTTTATGCCTCTCAATATTTGATCCTCTCATTTGTTGGATGCTGGCAAAGCAATAAATTCAAACTCGATTGACTTTTGTATCCTGGGGCATAATTTAAACTGAATGGTTAAATTCGAATTGTTGTCAACCAGCAACCAAAACTCAAGGTATCTGTTTCACAGCCAAGCGTTGCATGCTTTATGTCTTCCAGTATACTCTGGGATCTGCTAGCAAGTCATACGACAGGTGCTTGCAAGCTCTCAGTGCAGAAAAACATTCACTCTTTCTTAAAAATAACTATACAGACCTTCAACTTCATAACAGTGGTTTAATCCGGGCTTTATAGAGCTGTAGCATAATCTCACAACTCTGAACCTCAGTTCCCTAGCTTGTGAAAGCCAACACATTATACGTTTTCTTAACAACCACAAGGTTAGGGTGGTGTTGGAAAAGCACAGCAGGTCAGGCAGCATCCGAGGAGCGGGAAAATTGATGTTTCGGGCAGGATCCCTACATCAGATGATGAAGAGCTCCTGCTTGAAACGTAGATTTTCCACCACCACTTTAATCTTGTCTCTGATCTCCAGCATCTGCAGTCCTCCCTTTTGCCGATTTGCCATCAACCTGGGTGGCAACTGTGAGGGATCTCTGGACATGTACCCCAAGATCCCTCTGTTCCTCCGCACTGCCAAAAATACTGCCTTTAACCCAATATTCTAACTTCAAATTCGACCTTCCAAAGTGAATGACTTCACACCTTTCCAGGTTTAACTCGATCTGCTTCTCATCAGCTCAGTTCTGAATCCTGTCAATGCTCCATTGTAACCTACAACATATCTCAACATTATCCAGAACTCCACCAACCTTTGTGTTTTCGGCAAACGTACTTCCATTTCCTTATCCACGCCATTAATAAAATTCGCAAAGTGCAGAGGTCCTAAAGCTGATCCTGCGGTACACCATTTATCACAGAGCTCCAGGCTGAATGCTTTCCATCTACTACCACTCTCTGTCTTCTTTGGGCCATGAATTGTGTATCCAGACAACCAGATTTCCCTGCATCCCATGCCTCCTTACTTACTGAATGAGCCTACTGTGGGTAACTTTATCAAACGTATTGCTAAAATCCATATACACCACATCCATTGATCTACTTCATAAATGTGTTTTGTCACATCCTCAAATGATTCAAAAAGATTCGTGAGGCATGACCTGCCCCTCACAAAGACATACTGACTACCTCTATCAAACGATGGTTTTTCCACGCAATCATAAATCATGTCTCTCAGAATCCTCTCCAATACTTTGCCCACCACTGTCGTAAGACTGACTGGTCTATAATTCCCAAGATTATCCCTATTCCATTGTTTGAACAAGGGAATAACTTTTGCCAACCTCTTTTCATCTGGCCTGACTGCAGTGGAGAGCGAGAATGCAAAGATCATTGCCAAACGCGCAGCAATCTCATCTGTTGTTTACTGTAGCATACTTGATTATATTCTGTTTGGCCAAGGAGAATTATCTATCTTTGTGCTTCTCAAACTTTCGTCACACTTTCATGTTCTAGCATATCGGCCTGTTTCATGCTCTCCCCATAAACTTCAACGCCCCTCTCAGTAGTGAATACTGAAGCAAAGCATTCATTAAGAACCTCCCCTACCTCTTCCAACTCAGGACGCAAATTCGCTCCACAATCTGAGATGAGCCCTACCTTCACTCTGGCCATCCTTTTGTTCCTGACATACGTGCAGAACGTCTTCGCTTTTACCTTCATCCTACCCATCAAGACTTTTTCATGCCTTCTTCTTGCTCTCCTGAGTTCATTCTTCAGTTCCTTCCTGGCTAACTTGTAACCCTCTAGAGGCCTGTCTGATCCTTGCCTCCTCAACCTTCAGTAAACTTCCTCCTTCCTTTTGACTAGATGTTTTACATCCTTTGGCACAATGGAGATATGAAGCTGTAAATGGAGGGGAGCTGCATATCCAACCACTTCCATCATGGGCTGCAAGTTTCCCCACACTGGGCAGTGATCTAACACAATGTTACTGAACAATGTACTAGGATGATGGACACAGCTCTACATGCTGGGAGGGTAACTGCTCCTGGTTTACAGATCAATGCATTGGTGTGGTGTACACAGTTCTACATGCTGGGAGGGTAACTGCTCCTGGTTTACAGTTCAATGCACTGGGATGGTGTACACAGCTCTACATGCTGGGAGGGTAATTGCTCCAGGTTTACTTATCAATGCACTAGGGTGGTGTACACAGTCCTACATGCTGGGAAAGTAACTGCTCCTGGTTTACAGTTCAATGCACTGGGGTGATGTACACTGTCCTACATGCTGGGAGGGTAACCGCTCCTGGTTTACAGTTCAATGCATTGGGATGGTGTACAGAGCTCTACATGCCGTGAGGGTAACTGCTCCTGGTTTACAGATCAATACACTGGGATGGTGTACACAGTCCTACATGCTTGGAGGGGAACTGCTCCAGGTTTACAGATTAATGTACTGGGTTGGTGTACACAGCTCTACCTGTTGGGAGGGTAAATGCTTCAGCTCTACAGAGCAATTCACTGTTATACACTACACAGCTCCCCACGGACTGGTATGGTCCACACTGTCTATACAGAGTACTCTGTTGTATTGAACAGTACACTAGCCTAGTCGGCACTGTGCTCCATGCTGAGCAGATATCTCATCTGGATTATGGTGTCTGATTCTGTGTGGCGGTTTGAGCATCTGATATAACTGACCATTTGAGATTATGTCTCAGCATATTTATTTTATGTTGTTATTCTTGTTATTGGACGCTGCCTCCAGCATCTGATATCTCCACCTTGTCCTATTTCTCTGAGAAGAGCCACGTTTATTCAATTTGTCAGTCAAGTAATCATCCAATTATGACATGAATATCCGTCCTTCTGTACCATAACCTAGCAGTTGGTGCTCATATCCCTGGATTCCCAGGGACATCATTGTCAAGCTCAGAAACAATTTGCTAGATGGATGGCTTGTGCCCTCCTGTATGTTCCAGCTGTGATTCCCAATTGGCTCCTTAGTTTATCGAGAGCTGGCATTGTGAAGCCGTGTTTGTTCAGAATTCTTCCTCCCATAGGGCATCTGGGACACCAGACACAATACGTATGGTTACACAAAGGCCCTGACCAAAATAGCCAATTAGTCTGCACCTACATGGTTCAAAAAGGGCCGCCACGTCCTATCAAAAAGTTCAATTTTCTGCTGCATGTTAATTGTAAGGAATTCCCGGGGATGTTCTCCATAACTAACCTACACCCCCCAGAAAGTCCTGGGGGATATTCCGACACCCACCTCATCAGAATGTTCTTTCTCGCACAAAATGAAAAAATACTAAACAATCTCTTCCCAAAGATAGGTGATTTGGCAAACCCAAGAGGCGGGACATCAGATCTATCTTGACCTCGGCTCCCAAGATCCCTTCTAAGACACTCACTATAGGGCCCCAATACCTACGAAGTTTGTGGCATGACCATAAGCAATGAGTAAGCGTACCAACATCTATTTTACATTTGGGCACATTGGGGACGCTCCTTTCTTAAATTTGGAAAGCCAGTCCGATGCCAAATAAACCCTGTAGAGTACCTTCAGTTGCATAGCTTGCATCCTATTGCAAATCGAAATCTTCCAGACATTCTTCCAAATATCTGCCCACTCCTCTGGTGAAGATATCCACCCCCAATTCCTGAATCAAAATTCCACACAGCTTTTCGATGTCCTTTGAGACACTACCGCCTATTAAATGCTAGAGAGTGCTGACCGAGATAGTGCACGTGGACTGAATCACTCTCACCTCCATAGTCAACTTATTGGGAATAACCATTAATGTGGTCTTTTTCTGTATAAAACCCCTACTCTCCTAGATAGCTCATATTTCTGGCTCAGCTGCACGAAAGACATCATGACCTTCCCGTCAAATAAGTCTCACAAACAGGAAACTCCTCTGGACTCCCAGAGCCAAAAGCCAGAATCCATCAATCCCGCAATGGGAGTAAAAGGGGAAGATTGTTTTGTAAATTGCCCTCACTTTGTTGCATAATTCTCCATAATATAATTGTCTTAAGGACAAGTGGATTTCTGCAATGGCCCATAACAGTCTTCATCTTGCCCATGAACAACAGATTAATGAGGGGACATTTTGCCTGGGAGGCATCGATGTCCAACCACATTGACCGCGGGTCTTGGCAAATCAAATCAGCCAAATAGGCTAGGAGTGAACTCAATTGGTATTTCTTAAAGTGTGTAAAATCCAAATCCCTCAGCCCCCGCGGAGACTGCAATTGGGTGAGCTCCATAAGAGGCCGCCCGTGATGCTAAATAAAAGATCCAAGCTAACTGTAAAGCTCCTTAGAGGCTGCCTGGGCAGCATCAAAAGGTGCATTTGCATGGGATATAATAAACGAGGAAGTACATTCATTTTGACCGGAGCGATTCTACCCATCCATGGTATCGGAAGATCCTGCCAACGCTGAAGGTCCTACCTAAGTTCTCGAGCAACTGCAGGAAGTTAGCTTTATCTAATCGATTGAAGGTCGGAGGGATAAAAATGCCTAAATACAGGAAACCTCCTTCTGACCATCTGAAAGGAATCGGATTCCATCTCCAAGATCGGGTACTCTAAAAAGACCTGAGACAGCATGGCCTCTGATTTCATAAAATTGATTTTATACCCTGAGAAAGAACCCAATAAATTAATCACTTGTATTAAACGCGGCATAGATATCATTGAGCTAGTTAGAAAGAGAAGAACGTCATCTGTGTAAAGGGTGATCTTATGCCATTCTGATTCTGCCTCCAGGGCAGTTATATTGTGGTCACTCCGGATGGCCTCTGCCAACGGCACAATCACCCATGTAAATAGTAATGGTGAAAGGGGACACACTTGTCGGCTGCCTCAGCCATTGCTAAAATTGTCAGACCTTATACCATGAGTGATATCCGCTGCTTTAGCGTCACTATATAACACTGTCACCCACCGGACAAAGGCCCCTCCAAGGCCAAATCATTCCACGACATAAAATAGGTATGGCCATTCCACCAAGACAAATGCTTTCTCTGCATCCACGACCAAGCCTGGAATTGACCCTTGCTTGCGCACCTGAACCATATTAGCACTCTCCTCATATTATTAGACGACTTGTGACCCCTAATGAAACCTGTCTGATCCTATTTCACAATGATCCTTCTCCAGCTTCAACGCCAGCATTTTCACCAAAATATTAAAGTCCACATTTAATAGGGATTTAGGCCTACATGAAGTGGCAGTCCTCTGGAGAATAAGATAAATATTTATTTCTCTCAGCGAGAATGGGCGTCAGTCTTGGCTGTACGAATAATTGTACATATCCAACATTGGCCTAGCTACCATGTCAATGAACTCCTTTTAAATCTAACTCGAAATTCCATCTAGGCCCGGTGCTTTACCACTCTGGAGCTGCCTCACCGCCTTCTCTTTCTCTTGGATTTTCAGACGGGCATTCAAAAGAGATGCCTGCTTTGAAGTTACACCTGGGAAATCCAGGATTCAAACAAAAGGTACCATCGTCGCCAATCTGTCCTCACAGCCCTCTGACTGGAACAAACCTGGAAAGAACTTCCTGAATGCTGCCTTAATCTTTCTGGGATCGCAGATGATAGTGACAGCACATTCGCTAATGCATGTTATCGACTGGCGGCACTCTTCTTTCTGGCCAAGTATGCCAGATGTCTACCCGTATTATCACCATAATCAAATAACCTCTGTTTCGCAAACGAAATCGCCATCTTTGCTGTCTGGGTGAGGGCTGCGTTCAGAGCAGCCCGGAGCATTGTAATCTGCTGCAACTTAGTTACAGATGGTCTGTCAAAATACGCTCTTACACCTGATGCTCTCCCTTCTACCACTTCTCAGTCGCCGAGTAAGAAATAATCAAACCCCTTGCATAGGCCTTGAGAGTCTCCCAGAGCACCGTCGGATTTCTCGCAGTCCAAATTAATGATTTTTTTAAAAAAGTCCATGCAAAATATTAATAAACTAGCTGTCCTTCAGGAGGAAAGTATCCATGCACCAGGGCTGCGAACCTATCACATCGCCAACATCGTTAACCTCCATTTACACTGCCACATGATCAGAAATGGCTATGTTCCCAATTCTACAAAACAGCACTGAATTCAAAAAGGCCAATGGGGCAAAAACATGTCAATCCTAGTTTGGCACTTATGTGGGTGAGGAAAAAAGGTGAAGTACCTACCCTTATGGTGAACCATCTCCAAACATCCACCAAGCCCAGCTCCCTGTTTAGATCCACCAGTTGCCTGGATTGCAGGGAAATATCTGCAAGAACGCTAAACATGCTATCCACCTTGGGATCCATATGTCGGTTAATTGTATGACGCGCCGCAAGGGACATCAACCTGGAGAACGCATCCGTAAAAAAATTAAGGGGTGTACCAGGGGCAAGATGGAGGACGGGAAATAAATTCTGATTGTAAGACCGCTCCTTTTTTTGAGGTATTTTAGGTACTGGAGGTGATTTACTCGAATTCCAGGAGCAACAATTACTATTTTATATGCTGTCGCATTGTTTTGCAACTTTAGGAAAATAAAGTCAAAGCAACAGTAGTTTTAAAAGGGAGAAGAGTAGACAAAGGACGCACATTGTGAGGACAGTGCAGGGGAGAGAGAGAGAGAGAGAGAGAGAGATAGATAGAGAGAACCTGCACAGTTACTGCCTTTTTTGTTTTTCAATTCATGTATCGCTGGACATCGGAGTGCGTCGGGGAAAATTAGCAAACAGTGAATTTCACGACTAATCTTGGAGAAGCCTGTTTGGGCAGAGTTCACAACACAGAATCAGATAAGTTAGTTGCTGTTTTAAGTTTGTCCAGTAGAAAACCTGCAGTAGTGAGTAGTGGGCTCTTTCTTTATTATATGCTTTTGGAGATAAGTCTCTTGATTAACCTTAAAATATAAGGCATAACTATTAATTTAATCTGGTGCAGTGTTTTGTAGAGGAATAAGACAGCATTATTTTCTAGGTCGGCAGATTGTGAAGGAGCAAAAATGGCCTTTGCAATGATATGTACTTCTTGTCAGATGTGAGAGTTTAAAGAGAGTTGAAGGGTGAATACGGATTATATCTGCCATAAATGCTGTTGGATGCGAATCTTATCAGATCGAGTGGATCGGTTGGAGAGACCAATAGAAGAGATGAGGAATTTGCAACAGCAACAGTATGTGATGAATGGCAGTTATAGGAAGGGGGAAAGTCTCATATACAGTCACATGGACGGGTTAACTCCAGAAAGTGTAAGAGAGGTAGGCAACTAGGGCAGAAATCTTTTGTGAATATACCCATTTCAAAAAGGTATGCTGTTTTGGAAAGTTTAGGAGGTGATGGATTCTCAGGGGAACGTAGCACGAACAGGCAAGTTTCTGGTATTGAGACTGGCTCTAATGCAACGAGGGGTACGTCGGCTTCCAAGAGATCAATTATGTTAGAGGATTCTGTAGTTAGAGGTACAGACAGACATTTCTGTGGCCAGCAGAGAAAAAGCAGAATGGAGTTTTGTTTCCCTGGTGCCAGAATCAAGGATGTCTCAGAGATGGTGCAGAATGTTCTCACGGGGGAGAGGAGCCAACAAGATGTCATTGTCCACATTGGAACCAATGATATAGGAAGGGAAAATGTTGAGATTCTGAAGGGAGATTACAGAGAGATAGACATAAATTTAAAAAGGAGATCCTCAAGGGAAGTAATATCGGGATTACTCCCAGTGCTACGAACTACTGAGGGTAGGAATAGAAGGATAGAGCAGATGAATGCATGGCTGAGGAGCTGGTGTATGGGAGAAAGATTCACATTTTTGGATCATTGGAATCTCTTTTGGGATAGAATTGACCAGTACAAGAAGGACGGATTGCATCTAAATTGGAAGGGGACTAATATACTGGCAGGGAAATTTGCTGGAACTGCTCGAGAGAATTTAAACTAGCAAAGTGGGGTGTGGAGGAC
>NW_025208281.1:5554-14289 GCF_004010195.1 Chiloscyllium plagiosum | reverse complement strand
GCGGTGTGTGGATGGTTATGAAGGTCAGGCTGTGGGCGTTGTTGTACGGCGATGAGGGTCAGGCTGGGGCCGGTATGTGGTCGGCAGTGAGCGTCAGGAATTGGGTGGTGTGTGGACGGCGGTGAGGGTCCAGCTGGGGGCTGATTGTGGACGGCAGTGAGGGTCAGTGGACGTCAGTGAGGCTGGGGTGGTAAGTGTCAGGCTGGGGTTGGTGAGGGTCAGGCTGGCGACGGTGTGTAGAGGGCAGAGAGGTTCAGGCTGGGGCTGGTGTGTCAGTGCGGTGAGGGTCAGGCTGGGCGTGGTGTGTTGGTGCGGTGAGGGTCAGGCCGGGGGCGGTGTGTGGGTGGCAGAGAGGGTCAGGCTGGGGCTGGTGTGTCAGTGCGGTGAGGGTCCGGCTGGGGGCAGTGTGTGGATGGCAATGAGGGACAGGCTGGCGGCGGTGTGTGGACGGCAGTGAGGGTCAGGCTGGGGGTGGTGTGTGATGGAAATGTGTTGCTGGAGAAGCGCAGCAGGTCAGGCAGCATCTAGGGAACAGGAGAATCGACGTTTTGGGCATTAGCCCTTCTTCAGGGGTGGTGTGTGGGCAGCCATGAGGGACATGCTGGGAGCCACATTGGACAGCAGTGAGGGTCAGGCTGGGGGCGGTGTGTGGACGGTGGAGTGGGTCAGTCTGGGTATGAGGTGTCAACAGCGGTGAGAGTCAGGCTGAGGGCGGTGTGTGGACGACAGTGTGGGTCAGGCTGAGTATGATGTTGGATGGCGGTGAGGGTTAGGCTGGGGGTGGTGTGTGTGGGGCGGTGAGAATCAGGCTGAGGGCGGTGTGTCCGGGCGGTACAGGTCAGGCTGGGGGCGGTGTGTCAGGGGCAGCAAGGGTCAGGCTGGTGGCAGTGTGTGGATGGCGGTGATGGTCAGCCTGGGAACGGTGTGTGGGTGGGGTTGAGGGTTAGGCTGGGGTGGTGTATCCGGGCTTTGAAGGTCAGGCTGAGGGTGTTGTCTCAGGATGGTGAGGGTCAGGCTGCGGCGGTGTGTGGATGGAAGAGAGGGTCAGGCAGGGGGCGGTGTGTGGGTAGTAGTGAGGGTCAGGCTTTGGCAGTGTGAGGACGGCAGTGAGGGTCAGGCAGGGGGCAGTGTGTGGACGGCATTGAGGGTCAAGCTGGGTACGGTGTGTTGATGACAGTGAGGGTCAGGCAGGTGGTGGTGTGTGGACAGCAGTGAGCATCAGTTTGTTGATGTTGTGTGGACAGTGGTGAGGATCAGGCTGGGGCGGTGTTTCAGCGGCCATGAGGGTCAGGCTAGTGGCGATGTGTGGATGGCACTGGGGGCCAGTCTCGGGCGATGTGTGGACAGGAGTGTGGGTCAGGCTGGGGGCGGTGTTGGACAGCGATGAGGGACAGGCTGGGTGCGGTGTTGAATGGCGGTGAGGGTCAGGTTGGGAGTGGTTTTGGACGGCGGTGAGGGTCAGGCTGGGGGCGATGTTGGATGGCGGTGTGGCTCAGGTTGGAGGTGGTGTTGGACAGCGGTAAGGGTCAGGTTGGGGTTGGTGTTGGACGGCGGTGAGGGTCAGGCTGGGGGCAGTGTTGGATGGCGGTGAGGGTCAGGCTGGAGGCGCAGTGTGGACATCGGTGAGGGTCAGGCTGGGTGCGTTGTGTGGATGCCGGTGAGGATCAGGCTGGGGGTGGTGTGTGGACAGCGGTGAAGTTCAGGATGGGGGCAGTGTGTGGACAGCTGTGAGGGTCAGGCTGGGCATGGAGTGTGGATGGTAGTGAGGGCCAGGCTGGGGGTAGTGTGTGGACGGGGCCAGGCTGGGGCAGTGTGTGGACGGTGGTGAGGGTCAGGCTGTGGGTGGTGTGTGGATGCTGTTGAGGGTGAGGCTGGGTGTGGTGAGTGAACGGCGGTGAGTGTCAGGCTGGGGGCGGTGAGTGGACAGTGGTGAGGGTCAGGCTGAGGATATCGTGTGGATGCTGGTGAGGGTCAGGCTGGGGGCGGTTAGTGGACGACGGTGAGTGTCAGGCTATGGGGCAATGTGTGGGTGACATTGAAGGTCAGTTTGGGAGCGGTGTTGGATGACGCTGAAGGTCAGGCTGGGGGTGGTGTGTGGGCAGCAGTGATCATCAGGCTGGGGCCAATGTTGGACGGCGGTGAGGGTCAGGCTGGGGGTGGTATATGATCGGCAGTGAGTGTCAGGCTGGGACTGGTGTTGGACGGCAGTGAGGGTCAGGCTGGGGGCGATGTGTGGGCTGCAGTGAGGGTCAGGCTGGGGGTGGTGTTGTACGGCGGTGAGGGTCAGGCTGGGGGCAATGTTGGACAGTGGTGAGGGTCAGGCTGGGGGCGGTAAGGTCAGGCTAGGGCGGTGAGGGTCAGGCCTGGGGTGGCGTGTGTGGGATCGGTGAGGGTCAGGCTGGGGGGTGATCTGTGGACGGCAGTGAAGGTCTGGCTGGGGTCGGTGTTGGACGTTGGTGAGGGTCAGGTTAAGGGCGGTGTGTGGACGGCCGTCTGGCTGGGGTCAGTGTTGGACGTTGGTGAGGGTCAGGCTCAGGGCGGGGAGTGGACGGCAGAGAGGGACAGGCTGGGAGCGGTGTGTGGACGGTGGTGAGGGTCAGGCTGGGGGCGGTTTGTGGACAGCAGTGAGGTTCAGGCTGGGGGTGGCGTGTGGGCGGCAGTGCAGGACAGGCTGGGGGCGGTGTGTGGATGGCGGTGAAGGTCAAACTGGGCAGTGGTGAGGGTCAGGCTGGGGTCTGTGTGTGAATGGCGGTGAGGGTTAGTTTGGGGGCGGTGTGTGGGTGGCAGTGAGGGTCAGGCTGGCAGCGGCGTGTCGGCGGTGGTGGGAGTCAGGCTGGGGGCAGTGTGTAGACGGCGTGAGTGTCAGGCTGGGGGCAGTGTGTGGATGGTGGTGAGTGTAAGGCTTGGGCAGTGTGTAGACGGCGCTGACTGTCAGGCTAGGGGCAGTGTGTGGACGTTGGTGAGGGTCAGACTGGGGCAGTGTGTAGACGGCGGTGAGTGTCAGGCTGGGGGTGGTGTGTGGATGCTGGAGAAGGTCAGGCTGGGGGCGGTGTGTGGGAGGCAGTGAGGGTCAGGCTGCGGACGGTGTGTGGACGGTGGTGAGGGTCCAGCTGGAGGTGGTGTCTGGACAGTGGTGAGTGTCAGGCTGGGAGCGGTGTGTGGACGGCGCTGAGGGTCAGGCTGAGGGCAGTGTGTGGTTGGTGGTGAGGGTCAGGCTGGTGGCGGTGTGTGGATGGCGCTGAGGGTCAGGTTGGGGTGGTGTGTGGGCGGCAGTGAGGGTCAGACTGGGGGCAGTGTTGGACAGCGGTGAGGGTCAGGCTGAGGGTGGTGTGTGGGCATCAGTGAGGGCCAGGCTGGGGGCGGTCTTTGGAAGGTGGTGAAGGTCAGGCTGGCACTGAGGGTCAGTCTTGGGGGCATTGTGTGGGCGGCAGTGAAGGTCAGTCTGGGGGTGGTGTGTGGATGGCGCTGAGGGTCAGTCTGGGGGCTTTGTGTGGGTGGTAGTAAGGATCCGGCTGAGTCGGTGTGTGGATGGCAGTGAGGATCAGGCTGGGGGTGGTGTGTGCGCTGGCAATCGTGCTGTGTGCTGCTGCAATCTCCTGAATGGGGAGCAAACATTGAAAACTCCGAGCCCCAGAGGAAAGGCATTTAATCAATTCACCGAATCATTGATTATCCGAATGAATTAGTGCCCACCCAACTTGTTCACATGATTGAGGTTCCTCTGTCGGTGGGAACATGAATAGGAAGGGTTTGGAGGGATATGGACCACGTGCTGGCAGGTGGGACGAAAATGGGTTGGGATGCCTGGTCAGCATGGACGGGTTGGACCGAAGTGTCTGTTTCGGTGCTGTAAATCTCTATGACTATATGACCTTCCAACCAATTTTGTATCCAAATCTCCCTATCTCCTTGTATTCTATGGTGATGAACTTGCTAACCCGTGTGTTATGTGGACCCTTGCTGAACGTGTCTTTCTGAAGTCCAAGTTAGTGATTTGCATGCAGAAAGCCAGGCTGACTATCCCTAATCATTCTTGTCTTTCCAATTACATGTACATCCTGCCCCCTTATAAGCCCTTCCAACAACTTGCCTTCGACTGACTTCAGGCTCACCGGTCTATAGTTTGCTGGCTTTTCCTTACCACCTTTCTCAAATAATGGCACCAGTCTTCCAGCAACTATACCACAACTAGAGGGCATAGGTTTACGGTGACAGGGAAAAGATATAAAAGAGACCGAAGTGGCAACTTTTTCATGCAGAGGGTGGTACATGCATGGAATGAGCTGCCAGAGGAAGTGGTGGAGGCAGGTACATTTAAGAGGCATTTGGATGGATATATGAATAGGAAGGGTTTGGAGGGATATGGGCCGGGTGCTGGTAGATGGGACGAGATTGGGTTGGGATATCTGGTCGGCATGGACGGATTGGACGGAATGGTCTGTTTCCATGCTGTACATCTCAAGACTCTGACTCGAAGTGGCCAGTTTCCACACCACTGTGATTCTACGAGAAACCCATTTGGACAGGTACCTAATAGGAAATGTTTGGATACATGTGGACCAAGGGAAGGCAGGTGAGATTACCTCAGTTTGGAATTATGTTTGACATGGATTGATTGGATCACAGGGTCTGTTTCCATGCTACATAACATTACGACTCTAATTCTTGCTAACTTTGCATTCTCTCCCTACCCCTGTCACCTCACCCAGCCTCACAACTCTTCCTTATCTTCAAAGTTTGGGAGAAGATTTGTAGCTCGGTTGCTTGTTGTTGTGGTTCTGTTCGCCGAGCTGGGAATTTATGTTGCAGACGTTTCGTCCCCTGTCTCGGTGACATCCTCAGTGCTTGGGAGCCTCCTGTGAAGCCCTTCTGTGATGTTTCCTCCGACATTTATAGTGATTTGTATCTGCTGCTTCCAGTTGTCAGTTCCAGCTGCAGTGGACAGGGGACGAAATGTCTGCAACACAAATTCCCAGCTCGGCGAATATATCCTTATCTGTAATAATCCTTCTCCAGCCTCAGACCCCTCCCTAACTCTAATCCCCTCCAGTCTCTCAAAGCTGTGCTATATGTGTCTTTCTTTGATTTCGGCCTTGAGGATATCCCATTTTTATTTCTCACTTGATGACGGCCCTTTCAGATTCCTGTATCGAGCTCCAGACATTCCTCCTAAACCGCTCCATCTCACTTTCCTCCCAAACACATTGACCAATCATGTGTCATCTATTCTACTATCATTTTTTCTGACCTGGTTTCAAAGATGGCCTGTAATGTTCCTATATTAATTGTCTTGAGGTTTACAGCACAGAAAAAGGCTCTGTGGGCCGTTGAGTCTGTGCCAGTAAAGAAAACTATCACCAAACTATCCTGATCCATTTTCCAATAAACAGTCATTGGCACCATCTGTCTTGGTATCACAGTGTGCACCGAAATATGTCTTAAATGCTGTTGGGAATTCTGTGTCTCCCACCCTCACAGACCCAGGTTTAGTGCAACTGGTGCTCGATGATGGCATCAACCACAGGAACACAGAGCAGCTGGGTCTGTGCAAACCAGAGATCGCCCACACATTGGGAAGGACGGCAGGGTCCCTGAGAGGGGGCACAGGGGATTTACCAGGATGGTTCAAGGAATGGGGGATTGTAGTAGCATGTTTTGGATTTTTTTTTACATTATTCATTGGTATGATATAGTTGTTGCTGATACATTGGGTAGATAATATCGATCTATAATAGATGGACTCTCCGTCTCAACCTCTCCCCTTGCCTGGGCTGGGGTAACCTTCCGGTTAAACCACCACCAGTCATCTCTCCCTAATTAGAGAGCAGCCCTATGGTCTGGTAGCTGAAAATGTGTTGCTGGAAAAGCACAGCAGGTCAGGCAGCATCCAAGGAACAGGAGAATCGACATTTACGGGCATAAGCCCTTCTTCAGGAAGGGTTTATGCCCGAAACGTCGATATTCCTGTTCCTTGGGTGCCGCCTGATTTTCTGTGCTTTTCCAGCAACACATTTCAGCTCTGATCTCCAACATCTGCAGTCCTCACTTTCTCCCCTATGGTCTGGGAGGACAATACTGACTTTGCCTCTTAAACAGTGATGTCACTGTACCTCGGGGGTGGAGAGAGGGAATGCTGAAGGCGGTGGATGGGACACCACTCAGGCACAGTGCTTTGTCCTGGAGGATGTTCACATTCTTTAACATTGCTGGGGGCTGCACTGATGCAGGCAAGTGGAGAATGTTCCAACACAATTCTGATGTGTGCCTTATAGAGAGCAAACAGACATTGGGGAATCAGGGGTTTGGGGAAACTGAGATTGTTCTCCTTGTAGCAAAGGAAATTGAGGGGAGCTGTGACAGAGGGGTTTACAAAAGTTACCCGTTATCAGAATAAACCTTACACCCATCAGCTCATTATACAAGGATTACAGGAGACATTGAAGGTGTGGGGAGAACTATTGAGAGAATGGGATGATTTAAAGGAGAACGTTTATGCAGAAAATGGGATTGAGCTGGAGCACAATACTCACGCACAATATGAATATCCAGGTCCTGATGAATTGAGTAAGAGTTTGGCATTACAGTTACTGAGATTACCATCTGAATGCCCACCTGTAGTATCCTGTAATACAAGTTTATAAAATCCATCACTGTCAGTTCAGGTTAGAAACTCACACCATCCCCTCCTCCTGGCCCAGGATGACTGGATACATTACCCCTTGTGGAGGTCAGCAGTTAGTTCAGGGGGAAATCTATGTGGGTTTCTAGGAGTTTCCACCTTGGGACTTCATGTGACTGAACAGGGCAGATCTTTCACAGATGGGACAGAATGATGCAAGAGTCAATGAGATGTGGAAAGCAGGATTTCCTTCCTTTTCTTTCCTTCCGTGTTGCCGCTGTGCCTCATCAATAAGAGATGGGGAGTGAAAGGCTCATGCAGCTCGATGGGCAAGTTGTCTCCATTCTAACCAATGGACAGCAAGCTCCTCCCAGTCATCCCATAGAGTCTCACGAAAAACAGAGCAACACTGCACGCTTCCCACTGCCCAGTATTCCCAGTAAACGTTTAGAAGAATTGGGGTGTAGGGGGAATCTGTCAGAAAAGGCATAACTGTAAAGGTCTAAGAGGATTGTGAAGAGAGAGAGAGATGCACAGGAGAAGGGGGCAACAAGTTGCCAGATGGAGTATAATTTGGGAAAATGGGAAGTTGGTCATTTTGGAGGAGATAATAAAAGAACACAGTGCTATTAAAATGGTGGAAACTGTAGAAAGCTGCACCACAAAGGGACCAGGGGGTAGGTCATGCCTCACAAACCTTATCGAGTTCATTGAGGATGTTACTAGGCAAGTTGATGACGGTCGAGCTGTGGATGTTGTGTATCCTGACTTCAGTAAGGCATTTGATAAGGTTCCCCATGGTAGGCTCGTTCAGAAGGTCAGGAGGAATGGGATACAGGGAAACTTAGTTGTCTGGATACAGAATTGGCTGGCCAACAGAAGACAGCGAGTGGTAGTAGAAGGAAAATATTCTGCCTGGAAGTCTGTGGTGAGTGGTGTTCCACAGGGCTCTGTCCTTGGGCCTCTACTGTTTGTAATTTTTATTAATGACTTGGATGAGGAGATTGAAGGATGGGTCAGCAAGTTTGCAGATGACACAAAGGTTGGAGGTGTCATTGACAGTATAGAGGGCTGTTGTAGGCTGCAGCGGGACATTGACAGAATGCAGAGATGGGCTGAGAGGTGGCAGATGGAGTTCAACCTGGATAAATGCGAGGTGATGCATTTTGGAAGGTCGAATTTGAAAGCAGAGTACAGGATTAAAGACAGGATTCTTGACAGTGTGGAGGAACAGAGGGATCTTGGTTTGCAGGTACATTGATCCCTTAAAATGGCTACCCAAGTGGACAGGGTTGTTATGAAAGCATATGATGTTTTGGCTTTCATTAACAGGAGGATTGTGTTTAAGAGTCGTGAGATCTTGATGCAGATCTATAAAGCTTTGGTTAGAACGCACTTGGAATACTGTGTCCAGTTCTGGTCGCCCTTTTATAGGAAAGATGTGGATGCTTTGGAGAGGGTTCAGAGGAGGTTTACCAGAATGCTGCCTGGAATAGAGGGCTTATCCAACAAAGAGAAGTTGACTGAGCTCGGACTTCTTTCAGTGGAAAAAATAAGGAAGACAGGGGACCTAATTAAGGTGTACAAGATAATGAGAGGCATAGATATAGTTGATAGCCAGAGACTTCTTTTCCCAGGGCAGAAATTGTTAACACTAGGGGTCATAGTTTTAAGCTGTTTGGCGGAAAGTGTAGAGGGGATCTCAGGGGCGGGTTCTTTACGCAGAGAGTTGCGAGAGCATGGAATGCGTTGCAAGCAGCAGTTGTGGAAGCAAGGCCATTGGGGATATTTAAGAGACTGCTGGACATGCATATGGTCACAGACATTTGAGGGATCGTACATTAGGTTTACCTTACTTGAGGATCAATGGTCGGCACAACATGGTGGGCTGAAGGGCCTGTTCTGTGATGTACTGTTCTATGTCCTATGCTCTATGTCCTATGAAGTGTATCTGTACCTTTCGACCGTCTGCACCCAGCACTGACAGACAGTGCTCCCTCAATACCTTAGAAACCATCTCCTCAGTATGTTTAGCCCCAAAACATTTCGAAAGAACATTCATGCCCTCAACACCTCAGAAAGCAAACCTGTTGCCCCCTTGGACCATGTTCATTCC
>NW_025208281.1:0-5532 GCF_004010195.1 Chiloscyllium plagiosum | reverse complement strand
CTGTTCTCACTGTGATCCTCACAACCGCCCCCCAAGATTGGAGCCCAGGGCCCAGAACATTATTTGAGTCTCTGGATTGATCATAGAATATGGAAGCAGGCCATTCGGCCTATCAGGTTCACACTGACCCTCGGCAGAGCATCCCACTCACCTTCCCTATCCCTGGATCCCTTCATTTCCCCTGGCTAATCCATCTAGCCTGCACATCCTTGGACAGTGAGATGGAACTGGGGCACCCGGAGACAGACACGGGGAGAATGTGCCAACTCCACACAGACAGTCGCCCGAGGCTGGAATCGAACCCGGGTGGGGTGAGGCAACACTGAGTCCCCGTGACCATCCCACCATCTCCTCTCTGTTGATGACCGTTTGATGTCTATACCCGGGGAGTATCGAACTTGTCTAACGGTTATTTAAGAAAGATTAGTGAAAAGGGCAATGCCTCCACAAGCTCAAGATGCTTGGTCCCCCTCGAAAAAATATTTATATCAATATCAAAAAGAGACTTTATTCACAAAAATAACTTTACGTACAAACATAGTCACTAAAGTTCAGTTCGGTACATTCTTTACAACAAGTCTTTGCCATGACATATATCCTCCCCTTGCCTGATTAACTGAAATGTTAGGTCTGAGCTGTTCCTTCTGAATGAACATCACAAAGTTACATTGAGAAGGATCTTTGTGAAGTGCCTGTGTTCTGTATCTGTTCTCCCATGTACCCCGCCCTCCGAATACAATACCTTACAAAGCTTTAAACCTGTTTGTCAAAATTCAGCAAAAGCAGCCTCAGGGCATTGCACACAGACTGAATTACTCAGTGACGCTTGGATCAGGTCAAATTCTCAAGCAAACAGATGGTGGGGAAATTCAGCAGAATTCAGCAGGTAGTAACGGTGAAGAGACAGCGGAACAATTCGCATTTCAAGTGACCCTTCCTCAAAACGGTCTGTACTGAAGGAACTTTCCCACAGAAATCACTGGATTGAAAGGTGAACTCTGTCTCTCTTTCTCTTTCTCCCTCTCCCTTCAGAGATGCTGCCGGACATGCTGAGTTTATTCAGCAATCTCTGTATTGATGGTTCAGGTCTCCAGCGCGCCCGTACAGATTGATTTTAGTGTTGAATTGTCAAGCTTGCTCTATTAAAGGGTTTGAATCCCTCTGCTACAAAGGGGGTTCAGTTACCTCAGCTAACAGGTTTGTGATGCCAACATTGTTGGTTCAATCTCTGTCATGTCTGAAATTACCACGAAGACCCCAGCTTCTCAACCTCGCCCCTCACCTGAGGTGTGTGACCCACGAGGCCTCTCTGTCTGACAAGACAGCAACTCTCGGGTCCTCCTGGTCTATACTAACTTCCCAACTTTGAAAGGGCACTCCAGTAAGAGAGCTCTGTACATGGTTCAGGTCAAAATCCCGGAGCGACCTCCCTAACATCACTGTGGGACACCCAAGGACTGCAGCAGGAGAGTACAGCTCACCCCCACCTCCCAGGCAACTATTAGAGGGTGTGGGAATCACATGCAAGCCACATTTGAAAATAAGTTTTATAACAGGGTCACGGTGGATGGTCACTAAGACTGTTTCTTTACCTCTGTTCAAATCAGCGAAATGGAGAATCAAAGGGTGGGTTGAAAATGACAATGATAGCCTTTCGTAGGTTGCTATTTATTAGAGTTTGAATCGATAGTATGAATGTTTGAGCACTTATACAAGGGCATGCAGCTAGCTGCCATAGGAAGTGATGGGGGCTGGTACAATTGCGACATTTAATATGGATCAGGACGAGTATGTGAATAGGAAGGGTTTAGAGGCATATCAGACAAGTGCTAGCAAATGGAATGAAATGAGATGAGAATATCTGGTTGGTGCGGCCGAGTTGGACAGGAGGGTCCATTTCCAAGTTGTGCATCTCTGTGACTCTGTGCCTCTGAATAGTCTATTACAGAGTATTTCAGACAGGGCTTGGTTTGTGTGTCTCTCTCATGCTTCCTCATAATCTGCAAACCCCATGTCTCCAAATATCCACAAGACACTATGAAATAGAAAAAAGAGGGTCAGTGCAGAGGGAGTGCTGCACTGTCGGAGGATCAGTACTGAGGGAGTGCTGCACTGTCAGAGGGTCAGTACTGAGGGAGTGTTGCACTGTCAGAAGGTCAGTGCTGACGGAGTGCAGCACTGTCAGAGGGTCAGTACTGAGGGAGTGCTGCCGTGTCAGAGGGTCAGTTCTGAGGGAGTGCTGAACTGTCAGAGGGTCAGTACTGAGGGAGTATTGAACTGTCAGAGGGTCAGTACTGAGGGAGTGCAGCACTGTCAGAGGGTCAGTACTGAGGGAGTGCAGCACTGTCAGAGGGTCAGTACTCAGGGAGTGCTGCACTGTCAGAGGGACAGTACTGAGGGAATGCTGCACTGTCGCAGGGTCAGTAATGAGGGAGTGCTGCACTGTCAGAGGGTCAGTACATGTGGGACAGCTGCACTGTCAGAGGGTCAGTACTGAGGAAATGTTGCAGTGTCAGAGGGTCAGTACTGAGGGAGTGCTGCACTGTCAGAGGGTCAGTACATGTGGGACAGCTGCACTGTCAGAGGGTCAGTACTGAGGAAATGTTGCAGTGTCAGACGGTCAGTACTGAGGGAGTGCAGAACTGTCAGAGGATCTGTACTGAGGGAGTGCGGCACTATCAGAAGGTCAGTACTGAGGGAGTGCTGCACTGTCTGAGGGTGAGTACTGAGGGAGTGCAGCACTGTCAGAGGGTCAGTATTGAGGGAGTGCTGCACTGTCAGAGGGTCAGTACATGTGGGACAGCTGCACTGTCAGAGGGTCAGTACTGAGGAAATGTTGCAGTGTCAGACGGTCAGTACTGAGGGAGTGCTGCACTGTCAGAGGAAAAGTACTGAGGGAGTGCCGAACTTTCAGTGGGTGAGTACTGAGGGAGTGTTGCACTGTCAGAGGGTTAGTACTAAGGGAGTGCTGCACTGTCAGAGGGTCAGTACTGAGGGAGTGCTGCACTGTTAGAGGGTCAGTACTGAGGGAGTGTTGCAGTGTCAGAGTGTCAGTACAGAGGGAGTGCTGCACTGTCAAAGGATCAGTACTGAGGGAGTGATGCAATTTCAGTGGGTCAGTACTGAGAGAGTGCTGCACTGTCAGAGGGTCAGAACTGAGGGAGTCCCGCACTGTCAGAGGGTCAGTATTAAGGGAGTGCTGCACTGTCAGAGGGTCAGTACTGAGAGAGTGTTGCAGTGTCAGAAGGTCAGTACTGAGGGGGAGCAGCACTGGCAGAGGGACAGTACTGAGGGAATGCTGCACTATCAGAGGGTCAGTACTGAGGGAGTGCTGCACTGCCACATGGTCAGTACTGAGGGAAAGCTGCACTGTCATAGGTTCAGTGCTAAGGGAGTGCTGCACTGTCAGAGGGTCAGTACTGAGGGAGTGCTGCATTGTCAGAGGATCAGTACTTTGGGAGTGTTGCAGTGTCAGAGGGTCAGTATTGAGGGAGTGCTGCACTGTCAGATGATCAGTACGGAGGGAGCGCTGCACTTTCAGTGGGTCAGTAGTGAGGGAGTGCTGCACTGTCAGAGGGTCAGTTCTGAGGGAGTGCTGCACTGTCAGGGGGTCAGTACTGAGGGAGTTCTGCACTATCAGAGGGTCAGTACTAAGGGAATGCTGCCCTGTCAGAGGGTCAGGACTGAGGGAGTGCTGCATTGTCAGAGGGTCAGTACTGAGGTCGTGTTGCACTCTCATAGGGTCAGTGCTGAGGGACTGCTGCACTATCAGAGTGTCAGTTCTGAGGGGGAGCAACACTGTCAGAGGATAAGTAGTGAGGGAGTGCTGCACTGTTAGAGGGTCAGTAATGAGGGAGAGCAGCACAGTCAGAGGGTCAGTACTGAGGGAGTGCAGCACTGTCAGAGGGTCAGTACTGAGGGAGTGCTGCACTGTCAGAGGGGCAGTACTGAGGGAGTGCTGCACAGACAGAGGATCAGTACTTTGGGAGAGCTGC
The DNA here is from genome assembly GCF_004010195.1 of Chiloscyllium plagiosum. NCBI lineage: Eukaryota > Metazoa > Chordata > Chondrichthyes > Orectolobiformes > Hemiscylliidae > Chiloscyllium > Chiloscyllium plagiosum. The sequence continues at coordinate 1,537 of NW_025208281.1, read as the reverse complement.
ACTGTCAGAAGGTCAGTACTGAGGGAGTGCTGCACTGTCAGAGGGTCAGTACTAAGGGAGTGCTGCACTGTCAGAAGGTCAGTGCTGAGGGAGTGCTGCACTGTCAGAGGGTCAGTACTGAGGGAGTGTTGCGGTGACAGAGGGTCATTACAAAGGGATTGCTGCACTGTCAGAGGATCTGCACTGAGTGAGTGCTGCACTTTCAGTGGGTCAGTAGTGAGGGAGTGCTGCACTGTCAGAGGCTCAGTACTGAGGGAGTGCTGCACTGTCACAGGGTCAATACTGAGGGAAAGCTGCACTGTCATAGCTTCAGTACGAAGGGAGTGCTGCACTCTCAGAGGGTCAGTACTGAGGGAGTGCAGCACTATCAGAGGGTCAGTACTAAGGGAGTGCTGCACTGTCAGAGGGTCTGTACTGAGGGAGTGCTGCACTGTAAGAGGGACAGTATTGAGGGCGTGTTGCTCTCTCATAGGATGAGTGCTGAGGGACTGCTGCACTGTCAGAGGTTCAGTACTGAGGGGGACCTGCACTGTCAGAGGATCAGTAGTGAGGGAGTGCTGCACTGTTAGAGGGTCAGTGATGAGGGAGAGCCGCACTGTCAGAGGGTCAGTACTGAGGGAGTGCAGCACTGTCAGAGGGTCAGTACTGAGGGAGTGCTGCACTGTCAGAGGGACAGTACTGAGGGAATGCTGCACTGTCAGAGGGTCAGTACTGAGTGATTGCTGCACTGTCACATGGTCAGTACTTTGGGAGTTCTGCACTGTCAGAGGGTCAGTACGAAGTGAGTGCTGAACTGTCAGAGGATCTGTACTGAGGGAGTGCTGCACTAACAGAAGGTCAGTACTGAGGGAGTGCTGCACTGTCAGAGGGTGAGTACTGAGGGAGTGCAGCACTGTCAGAGGGTCACGAATGAGGGAGTGCTGCACTGTCATTGAGTCAGTACTGAGGGAGTGCTGCACTGTCAGAGAGTCAGTACTGAGCGAGTGCTGCACTTTCAGTGGGTCAGTACTGAGAGAGTGCTGCACTGTCAGAGGGTCAGAACTGAGGGAGTCCCGCACTGTCAGAGGGTCAGTATTTAGGGAGTGCTGCACTGTCAGAGGGTCAGTACATGTGGGAGAGCTGCACTGTCAGAGGGTCAGTACTGAGGGAATGTTGCAGTGTCAGAGGTTCAGTACTGAGGGGGAGCAGCACTGTCAGAGGGACAGTACTGAGGGAATGCTGCACTGTCAGAGGGTCAGTACTGAGTGAGTGCTGCACTGTCACATGGTCCGTACTTTGGGAGTGCTGCACTGTCAGAGGGTCAGTACTAAGTGAGTGCTGAACTATCAGAGGATCTGTACTGAGGGAGTGCTGCACTGTCAGAGAGTCAGTACTGAGTTTGTGCTGCACTGTCACATGGTCAGTAATTTGGGAGTGCTGCACTGTCAGAGGGTCAGTACTAAGTGAGTGCAGAACTGTCAGAGGATCTGTACTGAGGGAGTGCGGCACTATCAGAAGGTCAGTGCTGAGGGAGTGCTGCACTGTCTGAGGGTGAGTA
>NW_025208280.1:13703-14288 GCF_004010195.1 Chiloscyllium plagiosum | reverse complement strand
TGCCTGCAAGCGGAGGGAAATGGCTGAATACTCCGCCAATAGAGACAGCTCAGTCCTCGGGGATGGCATAAACAGCATCGTCCCGGTGGCGACATTCTGCAGATCAGACACAGTGCACTTTATCGTTCAGATCATACTAGAGTGAGAGCGCTCGAGAATGCCAATCGGTCACTCGTACCTGTGCCAACTTGGGAGTTGAAAAACATTGATGAAAGTGGAAACACTAGTTCATGTTTCAAGTGTTTCCGTGAAGCAGGAAGCTGAAGAACCGATTGAGATCTGATTACAGGAGCAGCAAATAAGTTGTACAGCGCAGAGGAGAGCTTTGAAGTATTGAATTCTGGTTGATGGGACGATCATGCGTTCACTCAGCCACGCTGCTACAGAAGATAATATGTCAGTGCCTCTTAGCATTGTGATGTCACAGGCAACTATCGCCGTTACACTGCAGGAAAGTCCTTTTTCCAATTTGAGGGCAAACCATATGTAAAGTTGCTTATATATCGAACCCTTTCACATAAATAATTCCTCTCCATCTCAGTGTGTTGTATTGTCTCCTTTCCACTTTACCTGTCATTGTGCCTG
>NW_025208280.1:8832-13042 GCF_004010195.1 Chiloscyllium plagiosum | reverse complement strand
GAGTGGTGTGGGTGCTAGTTTCACTCTTCCTTTGGTGGCAGTGAAAGGTGCCAGGAGAGGGTTGTGGGCTGTTGGGGGAATGTGTGGACCTGAAGAGGGGGTCATGGAGGGAATGGTCTTTACGGAATGCTGGCAGGGCTGGGTAGCGAAATATTTCTCTGGCGGTGGTGTCTGTTTGCAGGTGGCATCAGTGGCAGAATATGATACGTTTTATGCCGGGTTTGATGGGGTGTAAGGTGAGCATCAGGTGGTTCTGTCCTTGTTGCGTTGAGAGGCGTGGCTTCAAGGGTGGTGGTGTGTGAAGTGGAGGAGATGAACTCGAGGGCGCTGTCAACCACGTGAGAAGGCAATTTGTGATCGTGGAAGAAGGAGACCAAGTGGCTCTTTCTGAGATATAATTGGTCATCCTGGGAACAGATGTGGTGGAGGTGGAGGAATTGGGAATAAGGAATGGCGTTCTTACACGAGATAGGGTTTGAGGAGATGTAGTCTAGATACGTGTGGGAGTCGGTGGGCTTGTCGTATATGTCTCAATTGGTCAGTCGCCAGAGTCGGTGATGGAGAGGTCCAGGAAGGTGAGTGAAGTTGCCAAGATGATCCGGATAAATTTGAGATGGAAGGTGTTGGTAAAGTTGGTGAGCTATTAAACCTCCTCGTTGGAGCACAAAGTCGCGCCAAACATTCATCAAAATAGTGGAGGAACAGATGGAGGATGGTGCCTGTGTAATTGCGAAAGATGGACAGTTCCGCGTATCTGACAAACAGACAGGCATAGCTAGGCCTTATGCGGGATCCCATGGCTACCAGTTTCGATGGAGGAAGTGGGAGATTTGGAAAGAGAAGTTGTTGCTTGTGAGGACCAGTTCAGCCAGGTGGATGAGGATGTCGGTGGAAGGGTACTGGTTGGGATGGTGTGATATTAAGAAATGGAAGGCTTGCAGATGGATGTCTACAGGGACTGGATATCCATGGTGAAGATGACGCGTTGGGGGCCAGGAAAACGAAATTCTTGGCGGAGGTGAAGCGCATAGGGATGTCACGAATGTAAGTCGGCATTTTCTGAACTGGGGAGATAGGATTATGTCGAGGTAGGAAGAGATTATTCGGATGGGACAGGCGCAGAATGAGACAATAGGTCGACTGGGGCAGTCAGCTTTGTGAATCTTAGGAAGGAGGTAGCATCGGGGGGTGCGCGGTTCACGGACAATGAGGTTGGAGGTTGTGGAAGGGAGATCCCCAGAAGTAATCAGATTGTGGATTGTCTGGGAGATGATGGTTTGGTGAGGGGACGAGAGTTTGTGATCGTGGTCTGTAGGAGGAAGTGCCTGCGAATTGGCACCTGGCTTCAGCTTTGTCCCTCTGCCAGACTCACAAGCCTAATTCCTGATGAATGGCTTAAGTCTAAATCGTCCATTCTCCTGCTCCTCGGATGTTGCCTGACATGCTGTCCTTTTCCAGTACAACATCTCATTTCACACTACCATGTCCGTGCTGTCTGTTTGATTCTAGTGAGCACTGTTGTCATGAACTGTGACAACATCTTCCAATCTGAAACAAAAACAGAAATTGCTGTAAATCACAGGTGTGCAGGCACCATCTGTGCAGATGAATCACAGTTAACGTTTCATATCCATTGGTTCAGTCTCTCCGCAGATGCTGCCAGACGTCCTGAAATTTTCCAGCAACGTCTGTTTTAGTTTGATTTTCAACATCAGCAATTTTTTTTGTTTTTGTTTTCTTATTTTCTGCCAATATGATTTGGCTAAAGATTACGTTAAATGTTTTAAATATGACTGCGATGGAACGGCCAGATTCCACCACCCCACGACTTTTATTTAGTTCACGTGACCAATGCCTTTCCACTTGTTCACCGCACCCTACAGCTGGCACAGCATATAAATTGAGAAAATTGTGGCATTCTCGGATTGGTAATCAGGAGCGAGATTGATTGAAATTATTGAAAACGTAAGATAAACTGATAAAATACGGGATATAAAACGGGAAACTGAAAGGGAAAGACAGAACAGCGAAGAATACTTTTTTTGACAAAACTGAAATATAATTGCTCAAGATTCAGAAAGTGCTTTCATCCGCAAACATACATCTATTTTCAACATCTATTTTCCCGGAATTTAACGCAGTGCACATGGGAAACGTTATCCATCTGCTGAAAAATCACCTTCGGCTCTCTCTCCACGCATGCCTCTTCACGTTTTAGATACTTGCAGCATGTTTGTTGATCAAGGAGTTATTATCCAGAAAAGGTCGTTTCTCAATCCACAAACACTGGTATTTTCCCATAAACGTGGCTTTGCTCAATATTACCTTCTGTCCGTACCCCTCAACACGACGACAAATTGAAGCTGCTCCATGTGACGCTCAAACTTAAATCTTCGGCACAGCACAGCCCACTATACTGGCACAGATATACCGTGCACTGGTCACCTGCAGCTCAGGAGCAACACATTAATGCTGACCTCCACATTCCTGGTTGTAACTTAACGTTTGGGAAACCGAGTTTGTCTGGTTCCATGGATAGTAACGGGGGTTGTACGATCATCTTCACCAGTGGTCTTCACCCCGATTGAGGAAGGTGGTGAGCTACTCATTGCAAAGATGGGTAGATTTTTGAAATATACAATTTCAATATTTGTCTTCATGAACCCATGAGCTTTTTATTTTGTTTTGCATCTGTAGAAATCTTAAAATCTTCTTTTTGAACAGTCTAAATGACAGATCTCCATTGTGTCTCTGGCATCAAATTCCAAAGTGTAAACACCGTCTGAATTCTTCCACCGCAGTCCGCTGTTTGGGAAGGGTTCCTGTTGTGGGAAATGCACTTCCCCGTGTGTCAACTGCTGCTCCCAGCATGCGCTCTGGCACTGCACTCATTTTCCTTCTGACACTTGCTCACTGTGTTGCTGTGATCATACAGTGACTTGGTGTCGCACGGCCCAGAAAAATGATACAGATCAAGGTTTTTGCATTGTTGAGTTCAATTTTCAGTTTGGCCTTATTTTGGATTTTGAAATTGTTTGTTCTGTACACAAGTGCGTGTCAAAAACATCTGAGCAGAAGTTAGGTGTTCCGAATAATGACATTGAGCACTATGCACTCTCCTCCAGTCTGGAAAACAATTCCTCACAGGCAATTCAATAGACAATAGACAGCAGGTGCAGGAGTAGACCATTCTGCCCTTCGAGCCAGCACCACCATTCATTATGATCATGGCTGAACATCCTCAATCCATATCCTGTTCCTGTCTTATCTCCATAACCCTTGATTCAACTATCCCGAAGAGCTCTATCCAACGCTTTCTTGAAAGATAACATCCTGCTGTCTCGGGTTCCTCATTCCGTTGACTTCAAATATTCACAGAATTCATCAGACCTTGTTACATAGTCATTTACTCATTTTTGTTCAGATCACTGTGTGCATAGTGTGACAGTGGGAGTGCGCTTGCCCCACAACCTGAGGTCAGACCATAGTCTTGGAACTGTCCTGTGTTATTTATCATTTCACAAACACCAAGGAGAAATATCTGCTGCTCTGCATAGATTATGCAATTCAGTTATTCATAAGGTCATAGCATACCCAGCAACTGTGGCGAGCTGGCCGAGCGGTGAAGGCGATGCACTGCTAATCTGTTGTGCGCTGCACTCGTGGGTTCGCATCCTACTTTCGTCGCTGTTAATAGCGGCTTTCAATGGTACTGCTTTCAGATTCATCACAGCGATCATATTGAAATTGTGACTCCACTGGTCAGTTTCTATGCAGCGCTGCTATTACAAAATCTCAAAAAAAAGTTTGGGCCTGTTGACTAAACTGCAGTGAAATGGAGGTTGCATTGGAATAATGGAAAGGAGCGCGGATTTTCTTTTTCAAGTCAAGTTGCTGTGAACGTTTTTTCGTATGAAAGACATCCAGGAAAATCAAATAACGAGTGATGCGAAGTGCATGTTTATGCAAAGGGATTCTTAATGAATGTTCTGTCAGATGAAATCTGGAGGAGGTTGTGTAGAATTACTTCTTCCTGGTGAGAAGAGCACAGTGAGACAGCACAAAATAATGGAGATATATCAAAAGGGGCAGGGCATGGGTGTAGGCGCACTGAGAACTGGCTGTAAATGCACAGTGGAGAATTGCCGATGTGGGTGCCGTGTATGGGCACGGAGAGACTTACACATTGGTCTCGCCCTCGCCCCTTGCA
>NW_025208280.1:4522-8336 GCF_004010195.1 Chiloscyllium plagiosum | reverse complement strand
GTTGGTTTTGTCCATGGGTTGTACTGGGTCTTTTAAGTTTATTAGTTTTTGTTTGAGAGTGTTGGTGGGTTTGTGTGCTACTGGGATTCCGAGGGGTCTTAGTAGTCTGGCTGTTATTTCTGGAACTTCTTTGATGTATGGTAAGGTGGTTAGGGTTTCTGGCTGTGCTTGGTCTGCTTGTAGTAGTTTGTTCTTGAGGAATCTGCGAACTGTATTTTTTGAGTATCTGTTCTTCTTCAGTACGTTGTATATGTGGTTCTCCTCTGTTTTCTGAAGTTCGACTTGGGCAACACATTTATCCTGGGGCAGTCTAAGCAAAAACATGCCACAGAATTCCTGGAGGCCTGGCACTCCAACCACAACGCCATAAACAAACACATAGATCTAGATGCCATCTATCAACCCCTCAGAAAACGAACAGGAAATGACATTACCACAAACCACAGGAACCCCATCCAGGAGAAATATATAAATAGAAAGCAAGAGACAACAGCTTCGCTTCACATGGAGGTCGCTACTGATGATGTTATCTCGCCTGGTAATGAAACGTCTGGATATCAAAGCTACAGCTCAGCCAGCAAACCTCCACCCTAAACCTTAACCTGAGCTACAAACCTTCACAATCATTGCGATTTAAAGTGTCTTTATACGCATATCATTAATAGACTTTTCGTTCTAATACCCGTGTGGTTGAAAGAACAAGGCACCACATTTCAAGATGGATGACAACGTTACCAATTTTGTTTTGAAATTGAGATGTATTTGATCATTTTACACAGTGAACAAGTTGCTTTTTATCTAATGAAAACCACATTCTCTCACCTGGAATAAAAGTATGATTTCAATACAAACACTGTCCTTGCTAAGTCGCAGTTACACAACATGAAAAATAGGATGTTATTTTTACTCAGCATACATCAATTAGCGCCATTATCTAACTTCGGATTGACAGCAGTATGCACATGCTAAATAGGTTTAAGAACGAATGACTTTTAGAAATAATGTTTCGGTGGTGACTAAAAATAAGATTAGGTTCACATGATGCGGATATTCCACCAATGGTTCCAGTGGTGGAAATGATCAGTGGGCAGTATTTCTATGATGGTATAGGAGTATGTGAGCTGCCAGGGATTGGAGCTCCCACTTCATCTGGAGCAGCGTCTTTTTACGTGGACCTGGGAGCATTGTAACATCAGTCTGGAAGTTCCAACCACACCTGGAGCAGTTTTTATTGACATGGAGTACCAGGGAGCATTGATGCATCAGGCTGGGAGTTCCAACCACAGCTGAGCAGCTTGTGTTAACACGGAGCAGCAGGGAGCATTGGCACATCCGAATGCAAGATCTAACCTCATTTGGAGCAGCTTCAGTTGGCATGGACCGGAGAGCTCTGCGAGATCCATCTGCGAGCTCCACTCTCACCTGGAGCAGCTTTTAATGACATGTAGCAGCAGAAAGCATTGGGACATCAGAGTGATTGATCCAACCACAACTGGAAGCCTGCTATTGACATGGAGTAGGGAGCATTGGGACATCAGTCTGGTAGCTCCAACTTCAAGTAGAGCAGCTTCTTTTGACATGGAGCAGCAAGGAGCATTGGAACGTCAGGTTGGGAGCTCCAACATCAGGTTGTATTTACATGGAAGAGCAGGGAGGATTGGGACATTAGACTGGGGGAAAGGATATTCAACTACTTTAATCTAAAGTAAAATATGTTTCAATACCTCAGATGTTAATTGATTTATGAAGAATCTTCCCCGGGGTATTAATTAATTCTTTAGATAGTAAAGCTAAGGCCTGCAAATATTCAACTCAGGAAAACGAATTGGTACAGAGAGAAATGGGAGTGATGTTTCATGTCTTTGTCTTTTCTTTTCTGGCCGACTCTGCACTGGATTACATCACTGGAAGGACGTTTTCATTCATTTCCTGCAAATACGGACAGAACATTAACGTAATCTAAAGCTGAATATTAATGGGAATATGCGATGTTATGATTAGGCTGGAGTTTACCTCAAATTATGGTGAAATCGCAGCAAGGTCAGTTGCAATTTCCAAGATCAGCAGTGACCTCATTGATTGGCTATTCAGATTGTGAATCGTCGTTTTTTTAGGACAATTTGAAGTGAGTCAATGATGGTGATTATCTTTGTTCTTTGTTCACCTTGTGACCGTTACTTTTATTGCTCATGTCCTTGTTAACAACACAACTCTGCAGCGTGTAAAATCTCAGCTGGGCGTCTAGTCAGTGGTACAACCATTCGTATAGCTGGCTACGGATCAGGCAGTTGAAAGTTCGACTTTTACTTGGCGCAAGCGCATTGTGGAGATTCATCACAAATCCAAACTAATCATTTTTGTTACGCTGAAGTGGATAATGTTTGAATTTTTTATCTCCACGAACAAAAATGACCAAGAACTATCAGAGTAAAAATCACACAGCACCAGACTGTACCAAGCAGACATATCTGGAAGGACCAGTGTTCCATGCATTGCTTCTTCATTAGGAGTTTGTCAACTGTTGGAATCTAAAATGGCTTTGTGTGATTATTAAATTTATTCACGCCAGTCCAACACCACCACCTCCAAGACACCACGAACGGTCAGTTAAAGTCCAGGTGATCTTCCAAAGGATCGCGCATATTGATACACATACAAAGTTTCTGCAGAAAAACACCCACCTGATGAAGGCGCGGCTCTCTGAAATTTATTCACGCCAGTCCAACACCACCACCTCCAAGACACCACGAACGGTCGGTTAAAGTCCAGGTGATCTTCCAAAGGATCGCGCATATTGATACACACACAAAGTTTCTGCAGAAAAACACCCACCTGATGAAGGCGCGGCTCTCTGAAAGCTCGTGCTTCCAAATAAACCTGCCCTGATATTGTGCAATTTTAAACTTTGTCTACTCAACTCAAACACTGGCACTTCCATATCATAGACAACGTCAGTCATCTCCCACCGTTGTCAGAGAAGGCGATACTGGAATAGCCCAATACATTGCACTAGGTACGTTTCATTTTCAGAAACCAACGCACTCATGCACTGCAGCTCCTGTGTATGAAAAGCACAGAAAAGAAATAGCTGAGACTCAGTTTTGACAACATTTTGAAACTCTTTGGGAAGTGGAATCAAAGGAGAATGAAGGATTAACTGTCCGACTGTGCAGAGAGAGGGAAGGCACTTTTCCCTTCTTTGAAGAGCTGGGGTATTGACTGATCTAAGGCATGAAACAGATTCCTTTTAGAGCTGCGCTCTCTGCGTCAGGACCAAGAAGACCTGATTTCCTGAACGGTAATGAAACCCAGGCCACTAAGTAAAAGCGCTGAATACTAACCACTAGACCACCAGGGATGAGCGCAGAAGCAGTTGCACCGTTTCTTCATAACACACTTTGTGGAAGTATGTCACTGCAGGTATGTTTCCCCTCAAAAATAATTGAATTATCGAGTGTTTACAGCACAGAAATGGGTCCCTTCATCTCATTTCCCAGCACTTGGTCTGTAACCTTGTAAGTTCTCACGTTTCACCTGAATGTTAATTTCTCTGGAACATTTTAATTTCGTAAAACACAATTAATGGGATTAAAGTTTGAGATGGGAACTGAAGCCCATTTTTACCCATAGACTGAAACACGCAGACACATTTCCCCAAGTGTGACACAGGCCTCGGGAGAAACCAAGCAGAAAGTAAGTTTTCACCGACTTATCTGATATTGTCCCATTTCAGAGATCAACAGCAGTGTTTGGTTTCAGCAGGGAAAGGGAGCATTCAGCCCCTCCCGTCCCAGTGTTCCTTGCCCATTGTTTC
>NW_025208280.1:0-3611 GCF_004010195.1 Chiloscyllium plagiosum | reverse complement strand
TACATCCCTGCAGGCCCTGACAGTATTCATCATAGTCAAATACAGGACCAATTGTTGCATCCTCTGCAAACTTCTCAATCATGACTCCTACAACTAAGTCTAAATTGTTGATCTACATCAGGAAACAGTGGAACTCCACTGGAAACAGGCGTCCAAACATGGTTTATTGCTGGATGTGATGAACACATGCAATAACAGCAGAATCGGACTCCTGATGTCATTTGTAAACATGCTGGTGACTCTGCCAGTTGGCCTCCTGAGTGATCCCTTCGCACATATGGGAGTGTCGAATGACCTGTCCACATTGCGCCTTGGGCACGTAGGTTTACACTTCAGCGGGTAATTGAAGTCCCCCTATGGACCTGACTTCTTGGCGGTGTGTGCATCCATGTGTCTATTGAGCTTGGATAATCCATTGAATTTGAGTCCACGCAGCGATGACTCCCAATTTTCCCCGTCATCCATGTAATTTGTTAATTCTTCTTTATTCTCCCACGGAGTGTGTCAACATGGTCTACATATTATTTGTTGTTCATTCTTAATTCCCCTTGCACTGAGTCAGAGGGATTTTCTGGGTGAACTTCACTTTTATGTGTCTGGAGTCATATGTTGGCAGGTCTCGTTAAGGACGGCAAATTCCCCTTGCAAAGGGACAAACATGGATGGGTTTTCAGCAAATTAAAACTTTTTGCCTCTGTTCCTCTGATTGGGGTTAATATTCCAAATTTTATTCATCGAGTTAAATACCAGCAGCTGCCATATTCCAGTCTCCACGGGTTGCTAGCCCAGTATATCGCCACTACATTTACATTTGTCACGAATATTGGTGAGTAGCAGAAAGCATAAGGGTCAGTTAAAGAATGAAGAAGAATATATAGACAGGAGAGTTGAGCGGAGAAGTGACAGACAGAGTTCAATCGAGGCAAATGTGAAGTGATGCATTTTGGGAAGCCGAATTCTAGAACCAACTACACTGTAAACGAAAAAACCTTGGAGAAATTTGATGAGCAGAGAGATCGAGGAGTTTAGGTCCTTTGTACCATGGCGATGGCGGCACAGTTGGATACAGCGGAGAAGAAAGCATATGGCATGCTTGTCGTCTTGTGAACCGGCTTTGAGTGTAAGAGCTGGCAGGGCATGGTACAATTGTACAAGAATTTGGTTCGGCCTCGTTTAGAATACTGTGCACTCTTCTGGTCGTCAAGTTATCAAATGGAAGTGGACATTTTGGATACGGTGCAGAGAAGGTTTACGAGGATGTTGATGGGATGGAAGATGCTTGCTGTGAAGAGAGTTTAAGATGTTTATGACTGTTTTCAGTAGAAAAAAAACGAGATTGAGGGGTCCTGATTGAGGTCTACAAAATCTTGAAGGGGACAGACCGGGTGTATAGAGATATGCTCTTTCCCCAGGTGAGGAATTCTGTAATGAGTGGTCACGCATTCAAGTTGAGAGGTGAACCGTTGAAGGAGGATAGATGTAGAAAGTATTTTGCACAGAGAGTGGTAGGTGCCTGGAACACGATGCTAGTAGAGGTAGTAGAGGCAGGCACGTTCGTTACATTCAAGGAGCACCTTGACAGATGCATGAGCAAGTGGGGAGCAGATCGAAAAAGATGCTGAGCAATTGGGTGATAGGTTTAGACAGTTAATTTGGTTCAGACCAGGCTTGGAGGTCCAAAGAGCCTGTTCCTGGGCTATAAATGTTCTGTGTTCTTTGTTCTTCTTTGTTCATTACGCTACCATCTCAATGCTACGTTGCCAATCTCAGAGAATGACATTGCCAAGTCAATCACCTCAGAGGGAGTGAGAACAAGACATGTGGCTGTGTCGGAATGAAACTGATGTACCCTGTACTGGAATGTTTGCTAGGAGCAAGAGGATGATGTGATCAAATAACAGTTCTTACCGTCAAAACAACAAAACAGTGCATTGTTTAGGAAAATTGCACTGAATGCTTACAGTAAATCGACCTCTCGCTTAAGGCAGCAGCACGCTTTCACGGAGCCAATCTGCACTCCGGGTTAGTGCTGCTCTTGTATTTTAATAATCTAATAACCGGAGACAAATAAGCCCTTCCTCCCCGCCTTTGATCAGGAGAACTCCCAGTCTCGAAATTTCATGCGCCTCCATACCATCATAGAATGACCATGTGCTCACCGATCGCATCATTGCTGCAACAGAGTAGCTTCATTGCTCATTTCTATCACAATTTCCAGTTGATCTTTGCAACTGCACCATTGATTCTGGGTGGTGCAACTGGGAGTATGTCATCCACTGCAGAAATGGTTTTTTCCTTGTGTGGGGAAGCTCGTGAGGCAAAAAATGTAAAACCACATTGTTGTTGAAACTTACATTTCAACAATATCGTGCAGTATCCCTTGAGAATTTGATGTTTTGTAAAAGTCTACCACCCTCAGTCTTCAACATGCAGTACTCGATGGAACTTTATCAGCCTCTTGAATCATCCAATTTAAATATACAGCCAATTCTGAGTTCCCACATGTCTATTATTGCTTGCCAAATAGTCCTGTTGTGTCTCTGCATTCTTCCTAACATGTCCTATGTCACTGTCGTTACTGTTCTTTTCAAACACGCGTCTCTGCATGGCCCACGGATCGCATAATTTTCAATGATGTGCGTTGTGGCCGCAGTAACCTCGTTTGAATCCGAGTTACGGCATGGAACGTTCTCACCTTTTTAACTCCTTGTGGTATATGCCAAGGAAACACAGAAATGAATTAATTGATTTTACATGAAAACTTTCTCTGATATTCTGATTTTTTTCAACAAACCCCTCTCTCACACATCTCTGTGGGACAAATACCATAATTAAGACTCTCCCATTCTTGGAGATTTCTCTCCCTCCAACAATCACTGATCTCCTTTAAGTTCCCCCTCCCATTTCCCTTACAATTATTTTCACATTGAACCCTGTTTAGTCTGTGCTCTGAGCTCACTGTTGCTGGGTCAACGTGCCACAATCATACCATTGCGACCTTCAGACCAGTCAATCCAATTCGATACTGTAGTTTTGAGATCAATGGTCAAAGAGCTGCTTTTAATTACATGGATCAGATATTATTGGAACTTCAGGCTCAGGAAAAGAACACAGGGCAGCACTGAGGAAAATGAACTTTTTTTCAAAAAGACCTCTTTCTGCAGATTTCCACATCATTTATTTCACTTGCTCATTCGGCTCTATCTCGACTATTGTGTGCAGTTCTGCAATCACATTAGCAGTGGAAATGACGCAGGGGTGATTTACCAGGATATTGTCTGGGTAGAAAAGCTTGGATAGACTGGATCGACTTAGAACAGTAGAGATCAAGAGGAGGCATGATTCAGATATACAAAATAATCAGGGATACGGATGGCGTAAACTGATATAAACGTTTTGCTATAATGGAGAGATCACTTACGGAGTAATAGATTTAAGCACAGAGGAGGAAAATTTTGAGTGAATGCGCAATCGAACGTTTTGAAACGGCGGGTGGTTGAAATCTGGAACTCAGTGCATGCAAAGGTTGGAGAGGCAGAAAACCTCATAACATTCAGAAGTGTTCAGATGTGAATTTCTGATGACAAGACGTACAAGACTGTCTGTCAAGT
>NW_025208279.1:11813-14286 GCF_004010195.1 Chiloscyllium plagiosum | reverse complement strand
TTTCCAATCGCACTTTCTTCAAAATGCCCAGATGCATCTGACTCGGTCCCAGTGCCTTAACAACTTCAACTGCCAAGAGTTTATCCAATAAGTCCTCCTCCTCCATTTTAAAACCTCCCAGTGACTGAATCTCTTCCTCAGTCACCATGGCCAGGGTAACAAATGCTTTCTTGCTAATCTCAGATACAAAATATTGATTGGATAACTTAGCCTTGCTTCTTACTTCCATGTGGGTAAATCCCCTTTTTGATCTTACCCCTTCTTTTAACACCCGTTTGTATGTATGTGCCAATAGAAGACTGGGATACACCTTTCACCCTGTTGGCTGCCAGTCTTTTCTCATTATTTCTCGTCACTTCTGCTATTTTTTTTTTTAACACCATTCTGAACACTGGATATGAAATTGGCTTGAAGGTAGGAGACAGAGGGTGATGGTGGAGAGGTGTTTTTCAGACTGGAAGGTGGAGTTTAATTTAGATAAATGTGAGTTGCTTGGAAAGGGCAAGGCTTCTGTCCTTAATGGTAAGGTCCTGGGGAGTGTTGCTGAACAAAGAGACTTTGCAGTGCAGGTTCACAGCTCCTTGAAGGTGGAGTTGCAGGTGGACAGGGTTTTGAAGAAAGATTTAGGTATGCTTGCCTTTATTGGTCAGTGCTTTGAGTACAGGAGTTGGGAGGTCTTGTTGCGGCTGTACAGGACATTGGTTGGGCCACTTTTGGAATATTGTGTGCAATTCTGGTCTCCCTGCTATTAGAAACATGATGTTAAACTTGAAAAGGTTCAGAAAAGATTTACAAGGAGGTTGTTTGCTTGCCAAAACATTCCCCTTTGAGGGAACGTGCCGTTACTGTATCCAAACCATTTCCTCCCTGAAGGTAGATGGAGCACTTGGCTGATTATCAGTTATAGAGGGTATATGCAGGGTCAGTCTTATGAGGAGAGGTTGGTTAGCTAGGGCCTGTATTCATTGGAGCTGAGAAGAATGAGAGACAATCTTATTGAAAAGTACAAGATTTGTGGGAGATTGACCCAGGGTGGATGTGGAAAGGTGTTTCCTCTTATGGGAGAGTCCAGAAACAAGGGCATAATCTTGGAATAGGGGATCTCACATTTAAGATAGAGAGAGGAATGAATCTGTGGAATTGACTGGTATAGACAGATTTTTAATCAGTAAGGGAATCCCGGGTAATGTGGAAAAAGCTGGAAAATGGATTGTGATTATCAGATCATCCAAGATGTCGATGGGCCGATTGGCCTGTTCCTCATGGTTTTATGGTCTAGCCCATTGTTCGGCTGCTATTTCGCTGCCCAGTTTTTGGTTTGGTTCCATCCTGAACCCATTGAAATTGGCTCTCCCCCAGGTGTTCATTGTTGTTTTCCAACATTATCCTAAAATTTATCTACACTGTTCCTTCGCTGTTTCCCAATGAACACCTATCTACTTGAAGGGATATTATTACATTGGAATAATTTACAGGATGTTGCCGGGAATGGAAGGTTTGAGGTATGGAAGTCGGCTGGATCAGGGGGGCTTGTTTCCCTGGAGTGTAGGAGGTTGAGGAGTGACCTTCTCAGTTTATAAAATCATGAGGGTCATAGATAGTAGGGTCTTCTCCCCAGGGTGGTGGAGTTTCAAACTAGGGGGCATATTTTTAAGGTGAAAGGAGCAAGATTTAAAACATACATGAGGGGCAACGTTTTTATGCAGAAAGTGGTTAATGTGTGGAATGAACTGCCCGAGGAAGTGATGAGTACAGATACAGTTGCAATGTTTAAAAGACATTTGGATAAGTCCATGTATAGGAAAGGTTTGGAGGGTCATGGGCCAAGTGCAGGCAGAAGGGACTAGTTTAGTTTGTGAACATGGTGAGCATGGAATAGTCTGACCAAAGGGTCAGTTTCTGTGCTGGAAGACTCAATTTTGTTTGCCGTTTCTCTTTAACTGATATAATAATATTGAACATGTTGGGGGAGAAGGGCTATTTGGCTGATGGTAAGCATTGGGTGATTGGGGAAAGAGGCATCTAGCAGTGAGTCATTGGGGTGAGTGATGGCTGGAGCGTGGGTCAGTGACAGGATGATAGCTAACATTCTCCAAGCTTTTACCATGAACGTTCTCGAATCTTGGAGGGTTTTGGCGTTGAGGGGAGATCAGGCAATTGTAACAATGTGGGTTTGCGATATTGGTTGAGGGATTCATATTGGAGGAGAAAGTGAGGACTGCAGATGCTGGAGATCAGAGCTGAAAATGTGTTGCTGGAAAAAGCGCAGCAGGTCAGGCAGCATCCAGGGAACAGGAGAATCAGCGCAGCAGGTCAGGCAGCATCCAAGGAACAGGAGAATCGACGTTTCGGGCGTGAGCCCTTCTTCAGGAATGAGGAAAGTGTGTCCAGCAGGCTAAGATAAAAGGTAGGGAGGAGGGACTTGGGGGAGGGGCGTTGGAAATGCGGTAGGTGGAAGGAGGTCATGGTGAGG
>NW_025208279.1:0-7513 GCF_004010195.1 Chiloscyllium plagiosum | reverse complement strand
CAGAGGGCAAATTCCAACACACCCAACTACAAAACAGACCTCTGGGTGAGAAAGAGAACAGGACGATGTACTCAGAGGAAAGTGACCCCGTTAGAGTTATCCCCATTACTGAGACTTAGCTCCATTACTGGGAGTAATCCCTCATTGCTGAGAGTTACCCCTATTATAGAGAGTTACCCCCATTATTGAATGTAATCCCCATTACAGAGAGTTATCCCCAATTACAGAAAGTTACCCCCATTATTGAATGTAATCCCCATTTCTGAGTTATTGCAGAGAGTTACCACAATTACAGAGATTCATCCCCCTTACTGAGAGCAAACCCCATTACAAAGAATCATCCCCATTACTGACTATAATCCCCAACAGTGAGAGATATCCCCATTACTGCGAGTATTACAGAGATTCATCCCCCTTACTGAGAGCAAACCCCATTACAAAGAATCATCCCCATTACTGACTATAATCCCCAACAGTGAGAGATATCCCCATTACTGCGAGTAGTCCCCGTTACGGAGAGTTTTCCCATTACTGCGAGTAGTCCCCATTACAGAGCCATCCCATTACAAGTTGTAACCCCTACTACTGAGAGTTATCCCATTACTGAGAGTAATCCCCATTACTGAGAGTAATCCCCATTACATAGAATCATCCCCATTACTGAGAGTAATCCCCATTACTGAGAGTAATCCCCATTACTGAGAGTTATCCCCATTACACAGAATCTTCCCCATTACTGAGAGTAATCCCCATTACATAGAATCATCCACATTATGAGTCATCCCCATTCTGAGACTAATCCCTATTACTGAGAGTTATCCCCATTTCTGAGAGTTGCCCCCATTATTGAGTGTAATCCCCAACACTGAGATTTATCCCAATTACTGCAGGTAATCCCCATTACTGATAGTTATCCCCATTACTGCAAGTAACCCCCATTACTGAGAGTTGTCCCCATTACTGAGTGTAGTCCCCATTGCTGTGTGTAATCCCCATTACTGAGAGTTGTCCCCATTACTGAGTGTAGTCCCCATTACTGTGTGTAATCCCCATTACTGAGAGTTACCCCCAGTTACAGAGAGTTAGCCCCAACACTGAGTGTAATCCCCATTACTGAGAGTAATCCCCATTACCACAGGTAGTCCCCATTACTAAGAGTTATCCCCATTTCTGAATGTAATCCCCATTACTGAGAATTACCTCCATTACTGAGAGCTACCCCCATTACTGAGAGTTAGCCCCAACACTGAATGTAATCCCCATTACTGAGAGTAATCCCCATTACCACAGGTAGTCCCCATTACTAAGAGTTATCCCTATTTCTGAATGTAATCCCCATTACTGAGAGTTACCTCCATTACTGAGAGCTACCCCCGTTACTGAGAGTTAGCCCCAACACTGAATGTAATCCCCATTACTGAGAGTAATCTCCATTATTGAATGCTATCCCCATTACTGAGAGTTACTCCCATCACAGAGATTCATCCCCATTACTGAGAGTTATCTCCATTACACAGAGTAATCCCCATTACTGAGTGTAATCCCCATTACTGAGTGTAATCCCCATTACTGAGTGTTATCCTCATTACTGAGTTGTCCCCATTGCTAAGAGTTATCCCCATTATGGAGTGTAATCCCCATAACTGAGAGTTATCCTCATTACGGAGGTTAATCCCCAGACTGTGAGTAATCCCCATTACTGAGAGTTACCCCATTACAGCGTGTAACCTTCATTACTGAGAGTAATCCCCATTACTGAGAGTTACCCCATTACAATTACTGAGAGTAATCCCCATTACTGAGAGTTACCCCATTACAGAGTGCAATTCCCATTACTGAGAGTAATCCCCATTACTGAGAGTTACCCCATTACAGAGTGCAATCCCCATTACTGAGAGTAATCCCCATTACTGAGAGTTACCCCATTACAGAGTGTAACCTCCATTACTGAGAGTAATCCCCATTACTGAGAGTTACCCCATTACAGAGTGTAACCTCCATTACTGAGAGTAATCCCCATTACTGAGAGTTACCCCATTACAGAGTGCAATCCCCATTACTGAGAGTAATCCCCATTACTGAGAGTTACCCCATTACAGAGTGCAATCCCCATTACTGAGAGTAATCCCCATTACTGAGAGTTACCCCATTACAGAGTGCAATCCCCATTACTGAGAGTAATCCCCATTACTGAGAGTTACCCCATTACAGAGTGCAATCCCCATTACTGAGAGTAATCCCCATTACTGAGAGTTACCCCATTACAGAGTGCAATCCCCATTACTGAGAGTAATCCCCATTACTGAGAGTTACCCCATTACAGAGTGCCTGTGTGGAGTTTGCACATTCTCCCCGTGTCTGCGTGCGTTTCCTCCGGGTGCTCTGGTTTCCTCCCACACTCCAAAAATGTGCAGGTTAGGTGAATTGGCCATGCTAAATTGCCCGTAGTGTTAGGTGAAGGGATAAATGTAAGGGAATGGGTCTGGGTAGGTTGTGCTTCAGCGGGTCGGTGTGGACTTGTTGGGCCGAAGGGCTTGTTTCCACACTGTAAGTAATCTAATCTAAATTCCATTTGTCACTTCTCAGTCCAGCTCTGCATCTTATCTATGTTCCTCTGTAACCCACAACATCCTTCGGCACTGTCCACAACTCTGCCTACGTTAGTGTCATCCACAAATTTACTAACCTATCTTTCTACGCCCACATCCAGAAAATGTATAAAAGTGACAAACAGCAGTGGCCCCAAAACAGATCCTTGCAGCACACCACTGGTAACTGAGCTCCAGGATGAACATTTCCCATCAACCACCACCCTCTGTCCCCTTTCAGTTAGCCAATTTCTGATCCAAACCGATAAATCACCTTCAATCCTGAAAACTCCGTATTTTGTGCAAACTTATCAAACTGAAGTCCATATACACCACATCAACTGCTTTACCTTAGTCCACCTGTTTTGTCACCTTCTCAAAGAATTCAATAAGGTTAGTGAGGCATGACCTACCTTTAACAAAACCGTGTTGACTATCCCTAATCAAATTATTCCTTTCCAGATGATTATAAATTCTATCTCTTATAATCTTTTCCAACACCTCACCCACAACTGAAGTAGGGCTCACTGGCCTATAATATCCAGGATTGTCCCGACTCCCCTTCTTGAACAAGGGAACAACATTGGCTATCCTCCAGTCTTCCTGTCGACACTACTCCTGTTGACAATGATGACATAAAGATCAAAGCCAAAGGCTCTGCAATCTCCTCCCTGGCTTCCCAGAGAATCTGAGGATAAATCCCATCCAGCCCAGGGGTCTCAACTATTTTCAGATCTTCCTAAATTGCTAAACCTCCTCTTTGTCAACCTAAATCCCATCTAATCTTATAGCCTGTATCTCCGTGTTCTCATTAACATTGCCCTTTTCCAAAGTGAGTAATCCCCATTACTGAGTTATTCCCATTACTGAGAGTAATCCTCATTACTGAGTAATCCCCATTACAGAGAGCAATCCCTGTTACTGAGAGTTATCACTATTCTGAGAGTTATCCCATTATGGAGTGTAATCCCCATTACTGAGCGTTATCCCCATTACTGAGAATAATCCTTCCTTACAAAGAATCATTCCCATTATTGAGAGTAATCCCCAATCCACAGAATCATCCCCATTATTGAGTGTTATCCCCATTTCTGAGAGTACTCTCTCATTACAGAGAGTAATCCCTAATTACTGAGAGTAACCCCCATTATTGAAAGTTAACCCCATTACTGAGTTATCCCCATTATTTAAAGTTAACTCCATTAGAATTATTCCCATTACTGAGAGTAATCCCCATTACTGAAAGTTATCCCCATTACTGAGAGTAACCCCCAATAATGAGAGTTATCCCCATTACGAGAGTAACCCACATTACTGAAAATTATCCCCATTAATGAGTTATCCCCATTACTGAATGTAATCCCCATTACTGAGTGTAACCCCCATTACTGTGTGTAATCCCCATTACTGAGAGTTATCCCCATTACTGAATGTAACCCGCATTACTTTGTGTAATCCCCATTACTGAGAGTTATCCCCATTTCTGAATGTAATCTCCATTACGAGAGTTATCCCCATTACTGTGTGTAATCCCCATTAATCAAATCAACATTCAATTGCTGAGGGAAAGCCCCCTCTTTACTGAGACGGAGTTTCTGTTACTGAGAGTAACACCCTGTTAGTGAGGTTAATACCAAATTACTGAGGGTAATATACGTTACTGAGGGTAATATACGTTACTGAGTGTAACAGCCCATTACTGAGAATAACATCATCATAATTGAGAGTAATACTCCATTACAAAGAGCAAACTTCCCCATTGTCTGTGGGAAATCGTATCTCACAAACATGATTGAGACTTTTGAGAATGCTACCAAAAAGATTGATGGGGACAGAGTGGTAGACCTTGTTTACTTGGACGTTAGTAAAGCCTTTGACAAGGTTTCCCAGGGTAGGGTAATTTGTAAAGTTAGATCCCATGGGATTCAGGGAGAGCTTAACAATTAGATACAAAATTAGCTTCATAGTAGGAGACAGAGAGTGCTGGAGGAGGGATGTTTTTCGGACTGGAGGCCTGTGACCAGCGGTGTTCCTCAGGGATCAGTGCTGGGTCCACTTTTGTTTGTCATTTATCTGAATGATTTGGATGAGAATATAGGAGGTGCGGTTAGTAAGTTTGCAGATGGCTCCAGAATTGGTGAAATGGGGGACAGTGAAGATAACAAAGAGATCGCGATCAATTGGGTCAATGGGCCGAGGAGTGGCAGATAGAGTTTAATTTGGATAAATGCAAAATATTGTATTTTGGGTAAAGCAAACATGGGCGGGACTTATACAGCTAATGTTTGGGCCCTGGGTAGTGATGTAGGACAGAGAGACCCAGGGATGCAGGTCCATAATTCTTTGAAAGTTGTGTCACAGGTAGACAGGGTGGTTAAGAAGGTGTTTAGTACACTTGTCTTCATTACTCAGAGCATTGAGTGTGGGTGTTGGGACGTCATGTTGAGATGGTACAGGACATTAGTGAGGCCTTTTCTGGGGTGCAGCTCTGGTGGCCCTGTTATAGGAAGGATATTATCAAACTGGAGAGGGTTCAGGCAGGATTGACCAGGATCTTGCTGGGAATGGAGGGTTTGGGATACAAAAATAGGTTGAATAGGCTGGGACTTTCTTCACTGGAGTGTAGGAGGTTGAGGGCTGACCTGACACACGAGCATGGCTAAGGTGATTAGCAAAGGTCTTTCTCCGCATGTGGGGCCGTTCCAAACTAAAGCACATATCTTTGTAAGTTGAGAGGAGAAAGATTTAAAAGGGATATGAGGGACAATTTTTTTACACATAAAATGATTCTGTCAAATATACTGCAGAGTTACAACATTTAAAAGACATTTGAATAGGAAAGGTTTGGAGGGATATGGGCCAAATGCGGACAGATGGGACTCGGTCATTCTGGGATATCCAGTCAGCGTGCACTGGTTGGACCAAAAGGTCTGTTTTTGTGCTATATGGCTCTACTAAGAATATCACCCCATTACTGAGAGTAACACACCACATTACTGAGAATAACACTTCACATTACTGAGAGAAACACTCCACATTACTGACAGTAACACGCCACATTACTGAGAGTAACACTCCACATTGCTGAGAGTAACACTCCACATTACTGACAGTAACACACCACATTGCTGAGAGTAACACTCCACATTACTGAGAGTAACACTCCACATTGCTGAGAGTTACACTCCACATTACTGACAGTAACACGCCACATTACTGAGAGTAACACTCCACATTACTGAGAGTAACACTCCACATTGCTGAGAGTAACACTCCACATTGCTGAGAGTAACACTCCACATTACTGACAGTAA
Organism: Chiloscyllium plagiosum; assembly: GCF_004010195.1. NCBI lineage: Eukaryota > Metazoa > Chordata > Chondrichthyes > Orectolobiformes > Hemiscylliidae > Chiloscyllium > Chiloscyllium plagiosum. The sequence goes on along the minus strand of NW_025208279.1, from coordinate 1,611 downwards.
CACACCACATTACTGACAGTAACACGCCACATTACTGACAGTAGCACGCCACATTACTGAGAGTAGCACTCCACATTAATGAGAGTAACACTCCACATTACTGAGAGAAACACGCCACATTACTGAGAGTAACACTACACATTACTGACAGTAACACGCCACATTACTGAGAGTAACACTCCACATTACTGAGAGAAACACTCCACATTACTGAGAGTAACACTCCACATTACTGAGAGTAACACGCCACATTACTGAGAGTAACACTCCAAATTACTGAGATAAACACTCCACATTACTGAGAGTAACACGCCACATTACTGACAGTAACACTACACATTACTGAGATAAACACTCCACATTACTGAGAGTAGCACACCACATCACTGAGAGTAATACACCACTTTACTGAGAGTAACACTCCACATTAATGAGAGTAACTCACCACATTACTGAGAGTAACACTCCAAATTACTGACAGTAACATGCCACATTACTGAGAGAAACACTCCACATTACTGACAGTAACATGCCACATTACTGACAGTAACGCACCACATTACTGACAGTAACATGCCACATTACTGACAGTAACACGCCATTGTGCTGGGCGGGGGGCGGGGGGGGGGTCACAGCAGACCCTGTCGAGAGAGAAACAGTTCACATTTCCAGTCCGGTGACCTTTGGTGGGCACGTAGAAACTACGGGCAGGCCAATCGACCCTTCAAGCCTGCCCTGCTGTTCAGTCTGATCACGGCTTTCATCCAGCTCAGTTGCTGCTTTCTCCCCAAACCCTTCGGTCCCTTTAGCCCCTCAGAGCTACAGTGGCTCAGTGGTTAGCACTGCTGCCTCACCGCGCCAGGGACCCGGGTTCGATTCCAGCCTCGGGCGACTGTCTGTGTGAGGAGTTTGCACATTCTCCCCGCGTCTGCGTGGGTTTCCTCCCACAGTTACAAAGATGCGCAGGACAGGGTGAATTGGCCAGGCAAGGTTGCCCGTAGTGTTAGGTGCATTAGCCAGGGGTGAATATAGAGGAGGGGAATGGGTCCGGGGCTGGTTACTTTTCGGAGGCTCAGTGTGGACTGGTTGGGCCGAAGGGCCTGTTTCCACACTGTAGGGAATTGAATCGAAAAAAAAACCCAATATCTACCTCCCCCTTGAATGCGGTTGGTGTTCAGTCCCCGACCTGTTTCAGTGGCAGGGAATGTGTCTGCTCACCACTCCCTGGGGAAAGAAATGTCTCTTCACCTTAGTGCCAAAGGGAAAAGCCAGGATTGTGAGGAATATTTGGTTTTAAGGTTTTTGACTTCAATGACCAGGCTTTCAGGATGCTTTTTTGTCAGAATGCTGGCTCATAGTGACTGGAGCTGCCTTTACGTAGCCACCAGTCACTGTCTCACAGGCAGACACACAAGCCTGAGTCCAGCTTGCTCCATCCAATGGAATCACATAACCCCGTACAGTGTGGGAACAGGCCCTTCAGCCCACTGAGTCCATGCTGACCCTCTGAGGAACATCCCACCCAGACTCAAAATTCCCTACCCTATCCCTGCATTTCCCACGGCCAATCCGCTCTGCACTGCACACCTTTGGACTGTGGGAGGAAACCGG
>NW_025208278.1:7592-14285 GCF_004010195.1 Chiloscyllium plagiosum | reverse complement strand
AGTTTCTGATTGTTCTCTCTCTGAATGTTTCTGGCTCTTGTCTGACGATTCCAGGCGGCAGAAATGATTTGATTCTCAGTCTCTGCACCGTCCTGAGGTTCAGCTCCTGGATCCAATCTCCTCCTGTGGGGAACTGACAGAGACAAATAAAAATTGATTTGAAATAAAATTCAACAGTGGTACCAAAAGCACAGCAAGATCCCACCGCACTCTGCCTTCCACAATCTCTCACTTTACTGTGATACTGGTTCAGTTTAATTATTGCATCATTAATGCATTGCAGCACATCACAGCAACATCGAAACACAAAGAAATCACCATCGAGCAGTTCACCAGAGGCTAGAAACATACACAGTAAGATCCCACTGCAGCAGTGTGACATCGGACAGTTCGTGTGTGTCACTGGCGTTGGTTAAGGGTTCGATTCTGTCTCCAGGACAACAGAGGGACCAACCCGACTGTTCAACAAATTCCAAACACTTGCCCCTATCTTTTCTGTTCGCCCCTCTCTGTAACCTCCTCACTCTCTCTCCATCTCTGATACCTCTCTCTGTTCCCCTCTCTGTAACCCCCTCACTCTCTCTCCATCTCTGATACCTCTGTCTGTTACTCTCTCTGTTCCCCCGTCACTCTCTCTCCATCCCTGAGATCTCTTTGTTCCATCTCTCTCTCTCTCTGTTCCCCCTCTCTCTCCCCATCTCTGAGATCTCTCTGTTGTTTCTCTCTCTCTGTCTCTGAGACCTCTCTGTGAGTTTCTCTCTAATTTAATCCTGCACATCTTTATCCCCCCATAACTTTAAATAACGACGGCTTATTTTGTTGTGTGTGGGATGGTTTTATTTGTTTGAAAACTCAACAAAAGAACACTGCAGAGAAATACAGAGACCCCCCCAGATACTCAATGAATTCAATTGAAATGGCCAATCTGTGCCTTATTTCTGCGATTGTCACATTTTATCCCCCTGGCCTATACACATCTCATGTTACTCTGACATTAGAACGGGTCTTTGGAGAGAGTTTCTCATTTTAAGGTTTAATTCCCTCATCGGGGAGTCCTGCCTCCCAGATCCTGGGGGTTAACCTGTTTGTGTCACAATCACAAGGCCCCAGTTACTTTAACCCCAGGCTTCAAGCCCATTTTAAACCAATGAACCTAACACTGGTACAGTCAGCTCTCTCTCTTTCACTTCTAGCTCTCTCTTTCTCCCCTTCTCACTCACTCCTTCCCCCTCTCACTCCTCCCCCCCTCACTCACTCTTTCCCCTCTCACTTACTCCTTCCCCCTCACTCCTTTCCATTCACTCTGTCTCTCCTCCCCCTCCCACTCTCATTCTCCCTCTCTCTGTCCTTGTCTACGTCTCCGTCTCTGCTTAGCTTTCTCCTGCTCTCAATAATCGATCTGTCTCTCTCCACCCCACAACCTTCCCTTCTCTCTCTCTCTCCTTCTCCCTCTCTCTCCCCCACCCCGTTCTGACTGACATGCCCTCTCCTTCCTCAATCCTTCTCTCCCTCACATTTAAAGTGTGTTCCCATCTCCCCGTCCTGTCCTGTGGACATTAGCCATGTCAATATCATATTCTGGGAGGAGGGGGGAGGGGGAGGGGAGGTTGGTGTGTGCTGGAGAAAAGGGGAATAATACACCGCTCTCACTGTCAGACCATCAGCAAACAGAGCCCGGGCCCTGTACACAGGCTGTTCAGATGTGGAAGGGGTGACACACAGGCAAGATCCCACAGACTGCTGGGTGTGGGACCCCCGAGGAATTTCCTCTTCTTTGCCCCATGCCCAGCAACAACCTCTCCACAAGCACAACACCTTCCAACCCCGTAATTTTAGACAGCAAGATCCCAATAACGCCAGCACTTTCACAATCCAGTTTCTGATTGTGAGTCTCTGTGTCTCCATCCCTGCCTATCTCTCTCCTTGTCCTGTCTCTCTCTCTGTCTCCATCTCCCTCCTGTCTCTCTATCTCCAGCCCCCTCCTGTCTCTCTGTCTCTGTGTCACTCTCTCTCTGTGTCTCCATCTCCATCTCGCTCTCTGTCTCCATCACCCTCCTGTCTCTCTGTCTCTGTCTCTCTCGCTTTCTGTCTCTGGCTCCCTCTTGAGTATCCCTGTTCAATCTTTATTTGTTTGAAAAATAAACAGCAGAAAACTGGAGAGGGATCAAGAGAGGGGATAGAGAGAGAAAGACAGAGACCCCCTCGCAGACACTCAGTGAATTGAATTTCTGCGACTACCACATTTTATCCCCCTGACCGATATACATCTCAAATTATTCTGACATTAGAACAGGTATACGGAGAGAGTTTCTCATTAAAGGATTTAATTCCCTCCTTGGGGAGTCCTCTGCCTGTCAGACACCTGCTGGGGATTGATGCATTTGTGGTAAACCCCAAGGCGCCGGTTACTTTAACCCCAGGCTTCAAACCGGTTTGGAAAATGACAGGGCCGCAATCTGACAGGACCCAGTTAACCAGAGGTCCCGGTAAAAAGCCAGCTCCAACCCCTCCCAGAGAGGAGATTAAACCTCAGGGTGATAATCAGGCAAAACTGACATGGGCCCCATGGGATGCAGCCTGTCGAACAGGCCTCAGGACCATGTCCCCATCTGCAGAAAGCTCTTGTTCGAAGGTTTCCTGGTCCCAAACTCTCTCTCTCTTTCCCGAATCTTCAAGTGGCCAGAAAGAGTCCTTTGGGAGGGAAGAGGCAGCATTAGTTGAAAGGCAAAGCAGGAAAATCTTTTTCAGAGAGAAGATAGCACAGCAAGATCCCAGCATTTCCCCCGTCAGTGACGCAAGCTCAGCAGCATCCAAATCAGGCAACGAGTAGAGTTTGAACGTTGAAAAGCTTTGAAATGACGGGTTAGCTGATTAAACCACTCACTGCCTGCAATGGTGGCATTAGGGCAACTGATGCACAGCAAGATCCCACATGTGACAATGCTGCAGCAGCACAATAATCTAATCATTTTTATTTCCATAGTGATGCTGCTTTCAGTTTAATTATTTCCTGTCACCTCAGAATCGAGCATTACAGTTATTTCACTATTTCACAATGCCTCTCTCTCTCCCCCTTCCGTTTCTTCTGCTCTCTCCAAATTTCAATTCTTTCTCTCGCTTTTTGTCAACGAATTTTATCGTCCTGCCCTCTCTATGACCCACGTTCCTCTGACAGTGTGACGAGACTTTACAGAGTGTCAAATATTTTGGGTTTTAATTCCGTTCTCAGGGAATCCTGCCTCCCAGATCCTGGGGGTTAACCTGTTTGTGACACAATCTCAAGACCCTGGTTACTTTAAACCCAGGCTTCAAACCCATTTTAAAAATGACAGGGCCGCAATCTGACAGGACCCAGTTAACCAAAGAACCCCACAAAACAGGCTTCCACGCTCCCCCATCACCGCCACCCATCCCCCAGTGGAGATGAAACCTCGGGGTAATAAACAGACCACCACTCACCTGGGCCCCCACAGGCTGCAACCTGGCGACCAGGCCTCAGGCCTCAGGCCAGTGCTTCCCTCTGGAAGTTGTTCTCGTCCAAGGCTTTCCCGGCACCAGGCATTCAGGATCTTCAATTTCCAGCTTTCCCAACAAAAGTTCCTCGGGATAAAAGAGAGAAAAGATGACTTGGGCGATGTTGGGAAAACGAGAGCACTTTGATGCTAAATTACACAGCAAGATCCCAGGTTTAAAAGCAGCCCCCGCACGCCCCTCTTTCCCCATCCCCAATGCATTGCATACCATCACAGCAACATCAAAGTACAAACAAATCATAAGGCAGCAATTAACCAGAGGCTGAAACATTAATAAACACACACACACACACAGAGTCAGGGAGAGCTGCTCATTCTCAACAGAGACAGAGAGAACAGCTCATTTTGAGAATGAACCTGACAAATTCTTGTGCACATTTATTCCCAGTGAGGGGTTTGTGGACTCTTCCCTGCAATCTCTGACAATTTGCAACGTCTGTCAGTCTGCTCCCTGGTGAGGTCTCTGTGTGATGAAGATGTTAATTCCCAGGACAGGAGCCTTGTTGGATCTTGCTGCCCACCGAGACGTTAATTCTGGGACAGCAAAGTGTTACTGTTCCTGGTTTGTTCAACTCTGTTTGAAGCCTTGTTAGTTATATCAGTGCAGTTTGAAAATATTAAACATTGGGCCCACACTAGCATCTTAGAGCCTGACTGTAGACCCCCTGACACACACAAAGCTGGGAAGAGAGGGAAATATTTGCTGAGGATCTCTCGGGATTTTCCTGCTGCACGTGTGGTTCCCAGAATCTAACTGTCTGTCGCATTCCCTGTCTGCCTGTCTATCTGTCTGACTGTCTGTCTCTCTCTCTGTCGCTCTCTTCTCTGTCCCTGTGTCTCCCTCTCTGTAAATGTCCCTGTGTCTCTGTCTGTCTCTCCCTGCCCTGCTCTACATGCAGCCATTTCTAACTTGACTTCCAATCCTTTATTTTCTTTCCCTTTCTCTAATATATCGACAGAGTTTGGGAATTTAAAACAATGATCACATGCCTGTCCCTCATCCCCCACATTTATCCCTCTCTGCTACACCCCTCCACACATACACACACTATCCCCAACACAGGACTGGGGAGATCAGGGGGACTATACACACGTTTGGTCAGGGGGGAGAGTCAGTGAGGGTCTGACTTCATGTGTCGTCACTGAATTGTCTGCGTATGTGTGTGTGTGTATGTGTATGTGTTTGTGTGTATGTGTGTGTGTGTCTGTCTGTCTTCTGAGTGTAGGGGAGATCAGGGGGACTATACACACGTTTGGTCAGGGGGGAGAGTCAGTGAGGGTCTGACTTCATGTGTCGTCACTGAATTGTCTGCGTATGTGTGTGTGTGTATGTGTATGTGTTTGTGTGTATGTGTGTGTGTGTCTGTCTGTCTGTCTGAGTGTACAGTTTCAGTGTCAATGCTGTCACTCCATAATGTGACTGTGTGTAAACCACGCCTTATGTCCCATCAGATATCCACACTGATGTGCACACACTTGCACACCCAGGCATTCGGAATCCAAGACTCCCACTCTTACAGACAAAATGCACAGCCGAACAATTTCTTACACACAATGACAATCACACATACACTCTCTCACACACACACTCACTGTCACGCACACTCACACATGCACATACACTGACACTCTCACTCTCACACACTCTCGCTCACACACACTCACATAATCACACATACACACTCTCGCGAACACGCTGTCTCGCACACACTCATACACATACACTCTCATGCTCTCGCACACATATATTCTCACAATCTCGCACACATACATTCTCTTGCTCTCGCACACATAGACTCTCACACTCTATCACACACACTCTTTCTCTCACATACGCACGCACACACTCTCTCTCAGCCTACATTCTCTCCCTCGCAAGTGCACATTCTCTTTCTCACCCGTGCACACTCTTTGTCACTCTCATGTGCTCACTCTCTCTCACGCTCACACACTCTCACTCATGTACACTCTTTGTCTCTCTCTCTCACACACAAGCTTTCTCTCACACACGCACACTCTCCCGCAAGCACTCTTTCTTTCGCACAGTCTCTCTCTCTCGCACACACACTCTCTCTCTCTTACATGCACTCTCGCTCTTGCACACGTGCACATTTTTTCTCTAGCACACGTGCACGCTCTTTCTCTCGCGCATGCTCTCTTTCTCTCGTAAACACACACACCATCTTACAAGCAGGCTTTCTCTTGCACATGCACACACTTTCTCTCGGAAGCACACTCTCTCACACTATCTCACGCACATGCACACTTTCTCTCGCACACATGCACACTCTCACACATGTGCACATCCTATTTCTCACTTGCACACACTTTTTCTCACTTTTTGTACACTCTGTCTCTCTCTCACACACACTTTCTCTCACGCACACGCTTTCTTTCTCTTGCAAGCATGCACACTGTCTCACTCGCATACGCGCACACTTTTTCACAGGCACACACTCTCTCGAGCACATTCACTCTCTCTCACACGCACACACTCTCTCCTGCAAAGGCGCACACTCTATCACACAGGCACACAATCTTTCTCTCTCACACACACACTCTTTCTATCACACACGTGCACACTCTTTCTCTCGCAGATGCATTCTCTTTATCGCACATGCACTCTCTCACACACACTCTCTCTCTCTCTATCACACACATGTGCACTCTTTCTCTCGCAGATGCATTCTCTCTATCGCACATGCACTCTCTCACACACACTCTCTCTCTCTCTATCACACACATGCACACTCTTTTTCTCACACACCGGCATACACTCTTTCACTTGTGCATGAGCACACACTCTTTCTCTCACACATGAGCACATACTCTTTCTCTCGCACACACGCACACTCTGTCACATGCACATTATCTTTCTCGCTAACACACACGTTTTGTCTCTCATGTGTTCACTCTCTTTCACAAGCACACACACTCCTTCTCACTTATGTAGGCTCTTTGTCTCTCTCACACGCGCACACTGTTTTTCTCACACAAGCTCACTCTCTCACATTCTCCTTTTCTTGTGCACGCTGACACTTTATCTCACTCGTGCACACACTCTCGTGCATACTGACCCTCTCTATCTCTCACACACACTCTCTTTCCGTCACACACGCACACACTCTCTCTTGCACCTGGGCACAATCTCTCTCTCTTG
>NW_025208278.1:3446-5843 GCF_004010195.1 Chiloscyllium plagiosum | reverse complement strand
CATACTCTCCCTCACATGTACATACTCTCTCTCACATGTACATACTCTCTCTCACATGTACATACTCTCTCTCACATGTACATACTCTCTCTCACATGTACATACTCTCTCTCACATGTACATACTCTCTCTCACATGTACATACTCTCTCTCACATGTACATACTCTCTCTCACATGTACATACTCTCTCTCACATGTACATACTCTCTCTCACATGTACATACTCTCTCACACATGTACATACTCTCTCTCACATGTACATACTCTCTCTCACATGTGCATACTCTCTCACATGTGCATACTCTCTCACATGTACATACTCTCTCACACACATGTACATACTCTCTCTCACATGTACATACTCTCTCTCACATGTGCATACTCTCTCACATGTGCATACTCTCTCACATGTACATACTCTCTCTCACATGTGCATACTCTCTCACATGTACATACTCTCTCACACATGGACATACTCCCTCACATGTGCATGCTCTCTCTCACATGTGCATACTCTCTCTCACATGTACATACTCTCTCACACATGGACATACTCCCTCACATGTGCATACTCTCCCTCACATTTGCATACTCTCTCTCACATGTACATACTCTCTCTCACATGTGCATACTCTCTCACATGTACATACTCTCTCACATGTACATACTCTCCCTCACATGTACATGCTCTCTCTCACATGTGTATACTCTCTCTCACATGTACATGCTCTCTCTCACATGTGCATACTCTCTCACATGTACATACTCTCTCACATGTACATATTCTCCCTCTCATGTACATGCTCTCTCTCACATGTGCATACTCTCCCTCACATGTACATACTCTCCCTCACATGTACATGCTCTCTCTCACATGTGCATACTCTCTCACACATGTACATGCTCTCTCACATGTACATACTCTCTCTCACATGTACATGGTCTCTCACATGTGCACAGACTCTTTGTCTCACTCACGCACACACACTTTCTCTTGGGCACGCTGACACTTTATCTCATGCGGGCACACTCCCTCTTCAGCAGGAATGACAGTTGATGCTTGAAACATCAATTCTCCTGCTCCTCGGATGCTGCCTGACCGGCTGTACTTTTCCAGCACCACACTTTTGTCTCTGATCACCAGCATCTGCAGTCCTCACTTTCTCCCTGTATCATCGGGTCAGTTATTTGTTTAATCTGGTACTTAGTAAGATATGAAACATTATTTTCTGGATCGTGTACACAAATCTCAAAAGCTAATGTGATGGTGTCGCCAAATATTCAGAGGACACCTGATGATTTTCCAGTTATTCCCAGGGGCTGGGGCACAGGATGTGAGGAAGCCTTACTGGGATTGAACAGGGGAACATGGACACCATGAACCCACTCAAAAAGAACGGATGGATGTGGGGATTTGCAGATATTCCGAGAGTGGAGAGTGAAACAGACAGATAGACACACACACTGACCACGGGACAGGGTGTGAGAGAAGGAGATTTGGATGTAGAGATTGTAAGAGAGTGAGTAAAATATTGTCCAGTTCTAAAATCTAATCGAGGAATTTGCATTGGTTTAAATATGGAATAACAGATACCCGGGAGGGAGTTAGAGACTGGAATCTAATTGAGGTGTTTGCAGTGGGATATATATGGAATAACAGATACCGGGGAGTGAGTTACAGACTGGAATCTAATTGAGGGGTTTGCAGTGGGTTATATATGGAACAACAGATACCGGGGAGTGATTTACAGACTGGAATCTAATTGAGGGGTTTGCAATGGGTTATATATGGAATAACAGATACCCGGGCGTGAGTTACAGACTGGAATCTAATTGAGGGGTTTGCAGTGGTTTATATATGGAGTAACAGATACCCGAGAGTGAGTTACAGACTGGGATCTAATCAAGGAATTTGCATTGGGTTATATATGGAGTAACAGATGCCCGGGAGTGAGTTACAGACTGGAATCTAAACGATGGGTTTGGGAAGGGTTACATATGGAGTAACAGATACCCGGGAGTGAGTTACAGACTGGGATCTAATTGAGGTGTTTGCAATGGGTTATATATGGAATAACAGACACCCAGGAGTGGGATACAGACAGGAATCTAATCGATGGGTTCGGGGTGAGTTATATATGGAATAACAGATACCTGGGAGCGAGTTAGAGACTGGAATATAATCGAAGGGTTTGGGGTTGGTTATATGTAGAATAACAGATACCTGGGAGTGAGTTACAGACTGGAATCTAAACGATGGGTTTGGGGTGGGTTATATATGGAATAACAGACACCCAGGAGTGGGATACAGACAGGAATCTAATTGATGGTTCGGGGTGGTTGATATATGGAATAACAGATACCTGGGAGTGAGTTACAGACTGGAATCTAAACGA
>NW_025208278.1:0-1216 GCF_004010195.1 Chiloscyllium plagiosum | reverse complement strand
CCTCACCTCCATCCAAGGCCCCAAAGGAGCCTTCCACGTCCAACAAAGTTTCACCTTCACTTCCACAAATGTCATTTATTACATCTGTTGCTCCCGATGTGTTCTATTTTACATTGGAAGACTGGATGTCTTCTTGCAGAGCGCTTCAGGGAATATCTCCGTGGCACGTGCACCGGTCAACCATACCACCCTGTGGCTGAACGTTTCAACTCCCCCTTCCACTGCTGCGGACATGTAGTTCCTGGGCCTTTTCCCCACCACCCAACACCTGGAGGAAAAACGTCGCATCTTCCAGGGCATAAATGTGGACTTTACCAGTTTCCTCATTTCCTATCCCCCCACTTTACCCCAGTTCCAACCTTCCAGCTCAGCACCATTCTCATGACCTGTCCCACCTGTCAATCTCTCTTCTGATGAAGGGCTTTTGGCTGAAACGGCGATTTTACTGCTCCTCGGATGCTGCCTGAACTGCTGTGCTCTTCCAGCACCACTAATCCAGAATTTGGTTTCCAGCATCTGCAGTCATTGTTTTTACCTAATCTTTCTTCCCATCTATCCGCTTCACTCTTCTCCGACCTATCACCTTTACCCCTTTCTCCATCCACCTATTGCACTCCCAGCTACCTTCTCCCCAGCCCCACCCCCTCCCATTTATTTTTCTCCTCTCCCGAGGTTTCAATCTCATTCCTGATGAAGGGCTCCCGCCTGAAACTTCGATACTCCTGACAACAGTATAATTCCAGATTTTAGATACTCATGTTTACCTGTCTATCTAGCGGGTGACCATATACTGAATGCTTCTCTTAACTTGTGGCCACTTTGGGAAAAGTGATACAACTAAATTGTATCAGTTCCTCGGCCTGATTTATTTGCAAAGCCCAGTCTTAAATTGACTTTGCCCTTTGCCTGGTTTTATGCATTTTGCTTCTTTCGGTAGCCTGGAGGGGACCCTATGATTGTAGCATGGACATTTTCACTCCTCACTGTTTTGTGGAGAAACTTACCATCCAGTTCTGGAACTTGGACCTTTGGCTCCAGTCACTCTTCCTTGGCAACCAATGGAAGCTGCAAGTATTGTCCGCTGAGAACTTGGCTCGGTGGTATGAGGATAGCCCAAGCTAGAGGACAATATTGTCTATAGACGCCTGAAGCTCATGAGCCCCTTTTAATGCATTTTCATGGGAAAGAGCCAGTGCTATGGCTTTCTTAAGGTCGA
>NW_025208277.1:9163-14284 GCF_004010195.1 Chiloscyllium plagiosum | reverse complement strand
CTACTTTGCCAACTGCACTGAATTCAATGTACTCCTGAATATTTTTTCAACTTTTCTGGCAACTAAGGAATTTGGTTTTCAGCAAATTACTCCAGTGAGGACCCAAGTTTTCAATTCAATCAGAAAGTTGAAGTATTTTCTGGATGTCTGCAGGAGAACCAGACAGGTAAGCCAAAACAGATAAAGCATTTGTCATTTGAAATAATAGAAAATTCAGATGTATGATGCAGTGTTCATAATCGTGACGTAATGCTGCAATGTAAAACTGGACAATTCCGAAACTGAAGCACTTACCAAAATATGGGTCATCCAATCACGTTTTCTCCTGCCAAATTTCTTCATCTTCTGCCAAGTTGTCTTTTGCTATTGCTCTTGGTTGAATCCAAACAACATCATAACTTCATTAGAAATGAAGATCTGGGGATAGAAGCACAGGAGAAATGGCAGCTGTTGCAAACACCCTAAATACACAGACAAAACAATTAACAATCCATTATCCTACTCTAAAACTGCTCAATGAAGATGCAAAATTGGATGAAACTCAAAGCATGTTCTATTTAACAAAAATCTGCTAAATGCTTGAAAACTGAATGACAATTGAAGTGAATAACATCAGTGAGATCCGAAAGCATATACAAAACAACATTAAGGTAGCATGCAACATTCCCAGATTGTGAGAAGGTTTGACACTTTCTCTTGCCTAAGACCTCGGCTGAGAAAATTAATTATTTCACTTAACGATTCACTGCATTACGTGGTTCAGCACTTTGCCAACAGCACCTTCTAAGAAGCCCCTGCTCCGTCGAATTCGAGAAATGTTCTGCCTTTCATAGACTGTAGGCAGACAACTCAAGATCAGCGCAATGGGAAGTCTCACAATAAATATTGGGGCTGATGTGGATTCATACAGTGAACCCAGCATTTCAGGAAAGTCAAATCGTTCTCAGTTTAACTAATGAGTTCATCAAAGCTATCTGACCGAGCCACTGACCACTGCCTCACATGGCTCCAGGCAGAAAGTGTTTGATAGGTTTCCTGGCTAAAACCACCAGAGGCAAGTAACACGCCTGGAAATGTAGGTGTGGGAAATAGTACAGATCAGACTGAAGACACATTACAGTCGAGTTATAAAGACAAAGCAAAGGGAATGAACAGTCCCAAATTTGCTGTGAATGAAAAGCTGATTTACACATGCCCATTCTCAGTCCCTGGCAAAGTGCAACACCTCACAAACTGTGCTCAAAGTGAAGTCAGGCTAGACAATGAACAGCTTGATGTTGACTTTATACCGTGGTAAAAAGTTCACACTGCAGTGTTGCAAGTCTGAGTTACTGGAAGGAGCCATCCAGTGTACACTTCAATGTCAGTGCCACAGTAAAATAGAAGTTGCATTGTTGCAATAGTAAAGAACTTGGTCTTCGTGCTGGACAATACTTTGTAACCAATGCTCAAGTCATCCACCTTCACCTTAAATTGCCAAAAACAACTTGCAAATATACATTACATTTCACACTTGTACCATGTTGTTCTCAGCCTTTGAAGTATATTCACTATTATAATATAAAAGCTGCAACAAACTTTCACATAGCAAGTTCCCACAAATTAGAGAAATGGTTCAGTAAACGTTGAGCCAGATTGACTCATGTAGTAGATTGACCAGGACCATGAGGGAGAACTCCACTCCTCTTCAATGTCACACCAAAACTCTTTTAAAAAACTCACCCAAGGGGGAAAATGGGGCCTCACTTTGAAAACAATACTTCAGTACTGCACCAGGACCGTCATCCAGGATTTCACTTCAGCGTTTTCTTAATCCCCTCTGCTGACTGAGGAAGAGTGCCACTGAGCCATGGCTAACATTCAGAGCTATTACATTCTCTCTCCAGTTTGGAGTAAAATGAGGTTCCTCGAGGATCACTGGGGAGATCAGAGTAAAATGGGGTTCCTCAGTTCCTGACCTTACTTATATCATAAGGTCAGAAGTGCGGATGGTTGCACAATTTTCAATACCATTCATAGACTGCTTCAGTATCTGAGGAGTTATGTTCAAAGGCAACAAGATCTGGACAATATGCAGGTTGGACTGGCAAGAGGCAAGTAAGTTTTGCACCAAAACTGCCAGTCAATGACCATCTCCAGTAGGATGCCTGTGACCAGTGGTGTGCCACAAGGATCGGTGTTGGGTTCACTGCTTTTCTTAGGTTACATAAATGATCTGGATGTGAACATGGGACATAGTATGGTTAGTACTTTTGCAGATGACACTAAAAATAGAGGTGTAGTGGACAGTGTTGCATCTTGTAAAGGCAAGTCGGGGCAAGACATATATACTCAATGGTAAAGTCCTGGGGAGAGTGTTGCTGAATAAAGAGACCTTGGAATGTATGTTCATAGTTCCTTGAAAGTGGAGTCACAAGTAGACAGGATAGTGAAGGTGGTGTTTGTTATGCTTGCCTTTATTGGTCAGAGCATTGAGTTTAGGAGTTGAAAAATCACGTTGCGGCTGTACATGACTCTGATTCGGCCTCTTTTAGAATACCGTGTGCAATTCTGGACTCTTGAAAGGGTTATGCAAAGCTTTACAAGGATGTTGCCAGGGTTGGGGGGGGGTTCTGCTATAGGAAGAGGATGAATTGGTTGGGGCTATTTTCCCTGCAGCATCGGAGGCTGATGGGCAACTGTATAAAGATATTTAAAAGGTTTCTGGATGAGTATATGCATAGAAAGGTTTTCAGAGGAAAAAGAGCCAAACACTAGCGAGGGGACTAGATTTTATCTCGGATAACTGGTCAGTATGGACAAGTTGAACCAATGGGTCTGTTTCTGAGCTGTACTCTCAGAATATTCAACCAATAGCCCTTGTCATTCAATGGTGTTACCATCACTGAATCCTTCACTCTGAACATCATGGGGGTTACCATGGACCAGAAACTCATCTGGACTCATTATATAAATACTATGGGCTACAAGGACAGGTCAGAGACTTGGAATACTGTGGTGTATAACTCACCTCCTGAATCCCCATAGCAAATCCACCGAGTACAAAGCACAAGTCAGGGGTCTGATGGAATACGCCCCATTTGTCTGGATGAGTGCAGCTCCAGTAACACACAATAAGCTCGCCACATCCAAGACAAAGCAGCCCACTTGATTGGCACCACACCTGCAAGCAGCCAGGCCCTCCACCACCCTCCACTCAGTAGCAGCAGTGTGTACAATCTGCAAGGTGCATTGCAGAAATTCAAAGATCTTTAGCCAGATCCTCCCAAATCTATGATCATTTAGATTTGGAAGGACAAGAATCGCAGATACACAGGACTGTCACTTGCAAAAGCCACGCACCATTCTGATTTAGAAAAATATCACTGGTTCTTCAGGATTGCTGTATCAAACCCCTGGAATTCCCCCTTTAGGACATTGTGGGTATACCTACAGCACATGGACTGCAGTGATTACAAAAGATAGCTCACCAGGTTCTCAAAATCAACTAGGATCGGTCAATAAATGCTGGCGAGCCGACGATGCCCAGACCCTAGGAGTCATTTAAAAAATGTTCATTGAGGAGTTTAGAATTAAAATGGAGTTCCTTGGTGCTCAATGAGCTTTGAGTAATTTTTTTTTGTTCATTCATGGAATGTGGGCGTTTATATAATTGTGGGCTAGCATTTATTGCCCCTTCCTAGTTGTCCTTGAGAAGATGGTAGACGGAAGTGGGTACTGCAGTTGCTGGAGATCAGAGTCAAGATTAGAGTGGTGCTGGCGTTGCACAGCAGGTCAGGCAGCAACCGAGGATGAAAGGCTTTTGCCCGAAACGTTGATTTTTCCTGCTCTTTAGATGCTGCCTGACCTGCTGTGCTACACCAGCACCACTCTAATCTTGACAAGATGGTGCTAACCAAGACCCACAATCTCATTAGGGAAGGACTTGCAAGAAGCAGTGGCAGAATTCCAAGTCAGGATAGTGGCCACTGTTTACAAATTGAGTCACTCACTTACACAATCTACATATTTTAGCTCCAGGTAAAAACAAGGATTGCAGAAGGTGGAAACCAGAGTCTAGATTAGAGTGGTGCTGGAAAAGCACAGCAGGTCAGGCAGCATCCGAGGCTCCAACTTGCATTGCATTTGCAACATTATTACTGACAAGTAGGACAAAAGGATTACATGGAATTATTACCTTCACTTCATTTAAATTCCTCGCTCGTTTGAAGAAAGCAGAACTAATTCGGCTTGGCTTCATCCATGGGGCTTGGCTGGCACTGGGGTCTTCAGAAAACATCTCAGTGAGAATTTCTCTCATCACGTTAAATACAAGCTGGAAGAAGCAAAACGGTAACGGAGAAAAAATTATATTAGATACGCCCTCCCTTCCAAAAAAGCTCGTTAGATCGCTAAATGGAAAACAAAAATGAATACTGTTCAAAATATATAAAATAGCAACTGCTCCACGATCTGAACCAAGGATAAATTTAGAATATCATTGATTGCAGGAGAGAAGGCAAAAGAGAGATTCAAGAAGGGGTTTAATAGGATTGCAGAACGACCAAGGGTAGGTGCAGATGTATTAGACAAGCTTACTCATATAATACTAAGGAAGGCACCACAGCATAAAATGAGGCAAATCTTTGAAACAAAATGAATGACACCTATGGGACATGCTGTAAATAGAAAGCAAACTATCATGGCTCCAATTATTACCTCCTAAAAGTTGACCAGAGGATTGTCGGGCAACTAACTCCTCGATCAAAATAAGAAAAACAGGAATTTCTCAATCAGTTAGTTTTGCTTCATTTGTTGGTAAATTAAGAGTTAAAAATATGGAGATACATATGAGCACTTCGAGAGACTGTAGCTAATCAGGAGCAATTAGCATGAATTTCTAATGATCAGGTTGTGAACTATCAAATAATTTGACAAGGTTGTATTAATAAAAGAGCAGATTAGTACCAAAAAAAGTGTACATGGTTTACATGGATTTTCAGAAATTACTTCAAGAGTTGCCTCTGAGGAGACCAATGGCAAAACTCAAGGGCACCTCAAATGAAGGGGAGCACAATCAAATGGATAGAGGTGATTGGGAAAATGCAAGGTTCAGGGTAAAATAAAGATTTCACACTAGAA
>NW_025208277.1:4516-9109 GCF_004010195.1 Chiloscyllium plagiosum | reverse complement strand
AAAAAAAACTGACACTTCCAACTGCACACAAATGATTTAAGCCATTAAGTTGCATAAGATCTTAGAATATTTTGGTCAATTTTGGGTACCTCAACACAGCACAAATTCAGACTGAAAAGTGCAATCTTTAAGGCTTTCTTCATCTGAAAATTATGGAGTGACCTGTGGAAGATCAAGATTCTGGAGTGTTTTAAGAAGATGATTAATAATTATATGTTGTATTATCAACCAATGGAAAGACAGATGATACAGAAGAATTCAAAAAAATGAGTGACTGGAAGAGACAACATATATTTTGTAATTAGAAACAGAAACTATAGATTCTCAGAGTTGGCAAAGTGGTGATAGATGGGATTTAGTGAATAACAGGATGCGGAGGAGGTTGATGATGATAAATTAACAATGGGAGAGTACAAACAGTGGAGGAGAAAGGGGCTTTATGGGAAATTGAATTCAAAGCTGTCATCAGGATCGAGATAATGTTTTTAACATGCTCTGTTATACTTATCATCAATCAGAGCTGCTGTGGAGTACTATTAACTCATACCTTTCTTGCTCAATTGAGAAAAAAGAATTTTGTGTTCAAACGCAAAAGCTGAAGCTCACCTCACAAAAAAACTCTTTTGCTCACACTCTCTACATCTTTCCATTTATTAATCTCAAGATAGTCTGGGGGTATTTGTAGATCTCCTGGATCGTGGCCAAGTTCCTTCAACTTCCTCAGCCACTGCATGAACCATCTTCTCAACCTCTAAAGCATCAGAAGCTACAGAAAAGTAAGGTTCCCTTTGGATTTTCAGAGGCACATCCTTTGGAGACGGGACCTCTGTACTGGCTGCTGCACTTTGCTACAGCTCAGCCCAAAGTCCTCATCAAATGAATCTTGGTTATCCACCAGGTCATCGAGTGCCTCATGACTCAATTCCAACTCTGCCAGGCGTTTGGCCAATTCTTCCTGCCCACTTGTGCCAAACACTGGGCTACCCTGTTGCAAAATACACAGACTATTGGTCTGTGTACTTTGGCCTCAGGCGACTGACTGTGTGGAGTTTGCACATTCTCCCCGTGTCTGCGTGGGTTTCCTCCGGGTGCTCCGGTTTCCTCCCACAGTCCAAAGATGTGCAGGTCAGGTGAATTGGCCATGCTAAATTGCCCGTAGTGTTAGGTGAGGGGTAAATGTAGGAGTACGGGTGGGTTGCGCTTCGGTGGGTTGGTGTGGACTTGTTGGGCCGAAGGGCCTGTTTCCACACTGTAAGTAATTTAATCTAAAAATCTCATCAATCTAGAAACTGAAGGTCAGGAACAAAACTGTGAAATCAAAGCATGAAAACGGGGAGACAAACAAACAATAACCTTCTTTTTATATCTCAGAGCATGTCTGACGAGTTGGACACAGGCTGGAATTCATTTCCAATTAATTCTCAGCCATTTAATGAAAGTTAAGGTTTCCACATGGAGTGACATTAAACAGTATATTTTATCAGGCTGAGTACTCAAACTCAATACACGATTCAGTTAATGGAGTCAGGAGAAATGCTTTAACTCCTTTTCAATTTTTAAAAATAGTTGACTTGATCAAGATGGTGGAAAAAGTCATCTTTACAAAGTTGCAAAGTATCCCAAGTGGTCTTCCTGAGCTTTAAAAATACATTTGTTATGAAAAGAACACATCACACTGAGCAATATTTCATGAGGCTCACAAAGGGAGAGATCCCACTGCTGACTATCATGGAATGTGGAGGATGGGGAGAATACAGCTTTTGAACAGTTTCGGGTCAGATACATTGGGATGAAACCAGTGAATATTCTTCAAACTATGCAATCACAAGAAATATGGCTTGTTACGAGTTACCATGGAGAAAGTAATGGCCATTTTAGGAAATTGATACAGACTGTTCAAATCTTTCCTGGTTCACAGTATAAGTATGGAGAATCTACTCACTGTTGTGTACTTCGGGGAATGAATGATTTCAGACTGAACGTTCTGAGCTTCAGCTTTCCAAAATCAGATCACCTTCAGTTGACTGCTGCACCCCTTTTTATTCCTGCACTTTATAGGGAAACACATATATTGACAAATCAGAAGAGCATGTGTTTGGTCAGGATGTTGCTGTGTCAAATCAAACTGACCCAAGCACCTATTTCAGTGACTTCCTGCATTGAATGCTTAGAAAGGAATGGACAGCATGAGAACTTGTCAAGCACTTTCATCAAAAGAGCTGCTTGTCCAATCAATGTTAATATGTGAAAACCATAAACCCTTCTGTTCTTCTAATCAGATGGTCATTCAGGCTCGGGACTTTGCTGGAAAAATTGTATGTGAACTGATTTTGCAAGAGATTGAAAAACATGATTAAAAACTTAGTTTAAAAGAACATCTTTGAAAACACTTCCTCCCTTTTAGGTAAGGACAGAAAAGTGCAGGAGGAAAAGTTTTGAATTTCAATAGCAATCCTTCAGTTCTAAACTTAATAATTACACAGTGGAAATGGTCACCAAACCTTGAGAAATAATCAGGCGTACTTACACATATTTTGAGAATTGATGGGCAAGGTAGAAAACACTGAGACACCAGAAATTTTAAGTACATTCCCCAGAGCTCAATTTTATCACCCACAAATACATTTAACAATTTATCAAGATATTCCTCACAACAGTCTTTTGGGAAATGGTCCTTGGGAAAGGGAAACACTAAGGGTACTTTCTGAAAATATTGACCTGCAAAATGTGCCCAAATAAAGTGGAGTTGTATTTTGACATATTGTTACGGAAACAATGACAATCCAATAATTATGTTAAAATGTGGGAATTTAATATACTCTGGAATTATTAATGATACAGATGAAGGTATTAAAAGTAATATGAGCAAATTTGCTGATGACACAAAGCTGGGTGGCAGTGTGAAATGTGAGGTGGATGTGAGGAGAATACAGGGTGACCTGGACAGGCTAGGTGAGTGGACGGATGCGTGGCAGATGCAGTTTAATCTGGATAAATATGTGGTTATCCACTTTGGCGGCAAGAACAGGAAGGCAGATAACTACCTAAGTGGAGTCAAGTTAGGTAAAGGGACAGTACAACGAGATCTAGGTGTTCTTGTACATCAGTCAATGAAAGCAAGCATGCGGGTACAGCAGGTAGTGAAGAAAGCTAATGGCATGCTGGCCTTCATAACAAGAGGAATTGAGAATAGAAGCAAAGAGGTCCTTCTGCAGCTGTACAGGGCCCTGGTGAGACCGCACATGGAATATTGTGCACAGTTTTGGTCTCCAAATTTGAGGAAAGACATTTTGGCTATTGAGGGAGTGCAGCATAGGTTCACAAGGTCAATTCCCAGAATGGCTGAACTATCTTAGGCTGAAAGATTGGAGCGACTGGGCTTGTATACGCTTGAGTTTAGAAGGCTGAGAGGGGACGTGTTTGAGACATATAAGATTATTAAAGGATTGCACACTCTGGAGGCAGGAAGCATGTTTCCACTGATGGGTGAGTCCCGGACCAGAGGACACAGTTTAAAAATAAGGGGTAGGCCACTTAGAACAGAGTTGAGGAGAAACTTCTTCACTCAGAGAGTGGTGGGTGTATGAAATGTTCTGCCCCAGAAGGCTGTGGAAGCCAAGCCTCTGGATACTTTCAAGAAAGAGTTGGATAGAGCTCTTAAGGATAGTGGAATCAATGGTTATGGGGATAAGGCAGGAACAGGATACTGATTGAGGATGATCAGCCATGATCATAATGAATGGTGGTGCTGGCCTGAAAGGCAGAATGGCCTACTCCTGAAGAAGGGCCTGTGCCCGAAACGTCGAATCTTCTGTTCCCTGGATGCTGCCTGACCTGCTGTGCTGTTCCAGCAATAAAGTTTCAGCTACTCCTACACCTGTTGTCTATTGTCTATTATGCAGCATTTAGCAAGTAATTGGTCCCAAAGCTGTTTTAATAAAGAATACTGGGACATTGCTCAGGAAGAAGAAAGTATAAGGACAGAATATCCAAGACACCATTGGAAAAAGGAAGCTCTTGAAAGTCGAATGAGATGAAGATATGAAGAGGAATTTGGGATAAAAAGTTTGAATGAATGTTTGGAAGAATATAAAAACTTTTCCTTAAGATGGCAAGAATAAAAGTCAACAGCCTCCAATAATTTTTAGTTAAAGGAGATGGATGCTGATTTGGTTTTGAGAATGCAGTATGAAACATGAGAAATGCTCTGAACTCAACCTCTGCAAGGTCTCATGTTCCAACCATCCCCAGCTGAAATCTGCAGGGCAGTGGAAGGTTCAATCTCACCTTTAGCTGTTTGGTGAGGCTGGCCTCCTGGGCTTTCAACCGCTCCTGTTGACGTTCCTCCTGTTCTTTCTTCAGCTTGTCCACTAAGGACTTGCGCTTCTTAAGTTCGTCCTTCAATGCATGGATCCTGATCTCAATATCACTCTGGTCTGATGTAGTTTCTGTTGAAGATCCACCAATGGATGTTAACAGGTCTCGTTACAATCAAATTCAACTTGGACACTAACATTAGCGGATAAGAGATATATGCAAACCTGCATAACTCTTGGCGACACTTCTCACAACCTGTTCAACAACTTTAATCAA
>NW_025208277.1:0-3857 GCF_004010195.1 Chiloscyllium plagiosum | reverse complement strand
ACTGTTTCAACTTCAGAGATTCCAAAGGAAACTGACAGAACGCGATGTTAACAATCTACCACACCGATGCTGACTTAACTCTGGGCTGTCGGCCTCAATTACAGTGACAATACAGTAATAAGCCAAACTAGAGGGAAAACCTCCTGTGACAGAACTCATGTCATCATCCCACCATGCAAGGTGGTGGAACTTGAATTCAATAAAATAAAAAGTCTGGAATTAAGATTCAAATGATCACCATAAATTCATTGTTGATTATCAGAAAAATCCCATCTGGTTCATTAATGTTCTTTTGGGAAGGAAAGTGCCATCCTTACCTGGTCTGGTCTCCATGTGACTCCAGACCCACAGCAATATGGTTGACTCTTAACTGTTCTATGGACAATCATGGATGGGAAATAAATACTGGCCACCCAGCAATGCCCACGTCCCACAAGTGAATTAAAACAAAATTCCCTTAATAAACCCTACAGCAAGGCCATTTCAGGTGTTATTTTCACTTTCACACAAGACAAAGGCTCAAGAATCACCATCCCTCGGTGTTGTGCTTTCCTTTCAGCAATGCAACATTTAAAAAAAAAAATAAATACACATCATGTTTGAGTTTCGAAGCACATCAAATAATTTGAAGAACCTCTGTGAAGCTTGGTCATGTTTGAAATTTCTTACCTGACTGTGTCTCAGAAACCGTTTCATCAGACCAGCTGCCAGATGCTTGGCGGGATCTTAGAATAGGTCTGTCATGCACACGGATGCTGGAGCTGATTTTCTGGCCATCTTGCTTCGATGTACTCTCAGTCACTTTTGAGGAAGGAGACTGAAAAACCAGAGAAGAAAGCAAACATTAGTTCCAGTCCGATATTATTTTCCAAGTTTATGAAAAAGGAAGAAGGTGGCATAAGCCAGGAGATTGATTGTCAGCCTCCCTCTGGGTGTCACAGTGTCTCAGTGGTTAGCACTGCTACCTCTGAGCACTATGTATCTGGGTTCAAATTCCTCTCTTGAGCAACTGTGTGTGTGGAGTTTGTACATTTTCCCTGTGTCTGCATGGGTTTCCTCGAGGTTTCCTCAAGCTCCAGTTTCCTCCCACAGTCCAAAGATGTGCGGTTAGGTGGATTAGTGACACCACCATTAGACCATCTAGAATTATGGGAAGGTTGCACAATTTCTCTTCCTGAGTTCTAGAATTCTATTCGCTCCATAATTAAAAGCACAGCTTTTAAGATAAAGCCTGTATTGCCCTATGAACCTGCTTTTACAAATCCTTCATAGCACGAGGCCTGCTCCCACTCAAGTTACAATTGCTGCTGGTATGTTTAATCTAAAATTAAAAAATACACTGCCACACACACACCCGCCAACACAATTCTACCTGTCATCTTTAAACCATTCCTGCTTCTTCTCAATACTCCTCACAGCTTCCTTAATTTTTCCAAAACACTCATCATTCTTCTCAATTTACAATATTCTGATTTTTAACACCACACACTTTTGGCACATAATCAAATTATTAAGTGAATACCGAAAATAAAAGTGCCCCCAGAAGCAAACCCAGAAGCCACGACTTTCTTGAACCACTCTGGAACTTCCCCAAATCCTTTTCTATATTTCCACCCTTCTATCTGTTTAAATCCCGTTTGTTATCCCTGCCTTAATTCCTTGCCAATTAATCTCATGTATGACACGTTGTCAAATGTTTTTTTTTAAAGTGCATGTACACACCCATCATACCGCCACATCTGAAAGTTAAGGTTTTTTAAAGCATAGTCATCACTTTTGAAATCTGCTCTGATGCTTTATTTCACAGTTATCTGTTTTCTTCCTGTTTTATCTTTAAAAACTTGCATTTATAACAAATCTTTCATATGATAAAACAAACCAAGTAGCTTCACAGAAATAGAATAAAACATGATACTGAGCCTCAAAGAGATCCAAGGGCAGATGTGAAATCTGTCATACAGTTCGAGTGTCCTGAAGGAGGAAAGTGACAGACAGAAGTAAAGTTCAGGGAGAGAATTAAAGAGGTCACTGTCTTAATAACTGAAGGCTTTTCCATTAATGAAGCAATTAAAATTGAAATTCTCAAAGATTTAATCAAAGGAATACAAATAGCTTGCCTGCAATGTATAACCATGTTAATTAATTTAAATGGTGCAAAGACTGGTTCTGGTATTATCCTCCACCAATCGGCTTTCTGGAATAGAACAAGTAGTATAATACAATCGTCAAGTCTGGAAGTAAGACAGACATTGACGAGGTTTCTGCAGTGGAAGAACGGAGGTGGGGCAGAAACAGATAATTGGAGATTCCATAAAGTGTCGGAGCAGGTCATTTGGCCTTTTAAAAATCCACATCAATCCTCTGAGGACCAACCCACCCAAAGCCCCCTCCCCCACCTGGATTTCCCATTGTTAATTCACCGAGTCCACACATATTTCCCATGCCTTCACAAAATTCCTATTCTTTCCCACGTTACATTTCTCATTCCCCCTCAGAATTCCCATTCTCTGCCACTCCTGTTTCTCATTCCCCTCAGAATTCCCTTTCCCCCAACACCTATATTTTCCATTCATTCTCAGAACTCCCATTCCCTCAGATCTCCCACCCACCTCCCCACACTGTTTCCCATTCTCTCCGCTTCCTGTTTCCCTAAGACTGATTTTGAGCGAAGCCAAGGATTTTCTATTCTCTGCAGCCTTATATGACATTCTTTACTCATTGGAAACAGTTTTTGTAGAAAAAACAATGCAAAACATCTTTTACCATTTTCCTGTGTGTTGCGACAAAATCCTGGGATAAACATCATCTATGAAAATACGATGGTCAGGACCGGTGGTCATCCGAAGGGCTGCTGATGGTGATTCCAGAGTCTGAGCAGGTGAACATCTAACCTCCTCAGGAATTGAACTGTCACTGTGGGCTGGGAGCAAGGTGGTGCAGGACATTCTTCCTCACTGCCTGTGTCTAGAGAAAATACCAATACTTAGAACATTTATACTGCAATGGATTAACAGTGCTTAAAGTGAGATGCACAATTCAGTATGTCTGTCTTACATGTCCGTCCTCCTTTCAATGTATTCTTTATTTCAGATGCATGTAACAATATCATAAGGAGTGTAGGTTAGAAACAGTTAACCAGAGAAAGTTAAGTTTGCACAGGTCACTGATGAAAAGCACCTTGAGCTAATTCAGATACTATCAGACATAACTGCTCATTGTCAAAATACTCCGATACACACTCTGTGCAGTCCTGGAGTTACAGTTTCATGCTACTGCTAATGGTGAGGAATGAAATTAATTATCAATATTGCAAAGAAAATTAGATTCTTCCGTGTTAACAAAGCCACAAAGTCTTGTGTAAACAACATCCAAGCTCTCACACTGATTACAACTTTTGCTGCTTCTCAACTCTGCAAGTGATATGCAACCACCAGCAGTGAAAGGAATTCAAATCTGAAACTTCAGCCTCCCTCGAGAGGGTGAGTGGAAAACTACACTGGGCTATTGTGTCAAGGTACTATTGAGAAAGATGATAATTCCAACATCTGAACTTTGCTGATTAAATGGATCACGGCAGATGGTTGGGAAATGTGATTTCCTTGAATGAATGAGACAGGCAAAATAAAATGCCAGGTTTACACCTTGCTTCTTCTGCATTAATCCAGACTGATGACATTTACACATCAATACATCACCTCACGTGCCATGACAATCAGCGATACCAAAGTGCACTTGAAAGTAGTCAGAACCACAGTAAATGCATTACTGTCTCGAAGAGAAAACAAACAAATAAGAAACAGAGGCTAACATTACCTTTCGATTCAGGAATCTTCTTCCTTGCCTCTCTCTTTCCCATG
>NW_025208276.1:11458-14283 GCF_004010195.1 Chiloscyllium plagiosum | reverse complement strand
CTTGGGGCAGAAGGTGGACATGGAAAGGGGGGGTGGGGCATTGGTGTGGTCACACGCTCCTTTTGCTGTTTTCTCCTGGATTCCCATTTTCCCCACAGCAAGTCTCGAGGAGCTCAACACCTTCCCAATGCTCCTTCCCCACTTCGGATGGTCTTGGCCCAGGACTTAACAGATTTGATTAAGAGATGTGGAGTTGTGGAGGCAGGATCATTGGGAACATTTAAGAGACTCCTGGACATGCATATGGTCACAGACATTTAAGGGTGCATACATGATGATCAGTGGTCGGCACAACAACGTGGGCTGAAGGGCCTGTTCTGTGCTGTACTGTTCTATGTTCTATGAAAAAAACGATCAATGTTTAGAAACGTGGACACATTTGTTAAAGAGATCGCTAGGGATTCTCCTAGCAGGAGTACAGTAGGAATAGGACACATTGTCAGCATTTAATCAGATGATCGGAACAGGGAGAGGTGAAGGTGCTGGAGGTGGTGAGAGTGTTACAGGGAGGGACAAAGGCCTGAACAATGTTACAAGACCAGAATTGCTGCAGCTAGAGCTCTTTGCAGAGGTAGGGATGGACATATGTATTTTTCATTGATTCATTCATGGCCTGAGGATATCACCGGAGGGACGAGCATAAATTACCCCACTGCTAATTGCCCAGAGGCAGCTCAGAGTCAGCCATATTGCTGTGGGACTGGAGTCACATGTGAGCCAGACCATGTAAGAATGTCAGATGTCCCTCCCTAAAGGACATACGTGAACAAGTTGATTATTACCAGATAATCAACAATGTTTATACGGTGGCCTCACTAATGTCCTGTACAGATACGCCATGACATCCCAACTACTACTCTCAATGCTCTGCCCAATGAAGGGTAACCGTCCCAAACGTCAGCTTCACCAGCTTGTCTACCCATGACGCTACTTTAATAGAAATGTGTACCTGCATCCCTGGGCCACTGAACTGATTGACAACACGACCCAGGGCCCGAACATTAACTGTACAAGTCCAGCCTGGTCTGCTTTACCACAATACAACATCTTGTATTTTTCCACCTGTTATTCCTAACCTCACTGGCCCAGCAGTACTGTTGATCCCATTGCACTCTTCGATAATCCTCTTCACTGTCCACTTTATCACCCATTTCATTTTCACTCACAAACTTGCTAACCATGACTCCTGTATTATCATCCAAACTGTTTATATAAATGATGCACAACAGTGACCCGGCACCAAACCCCATGGCACACCGTTGGTCACAGGCCTGCAGTTTGAGCAGCAACCCTCTATGAACAGGTTCTATCTCTTACCGTCAATCCTGTTTTGTATCCAGTTGGTGAGTGCTCACTGGTTATGTGTGATCTAAACATACTAATCAGTCTGCCATGCAGAACCGTGCCAAAGGTCTTGCTAAAGTTCATGTGGACATCGTGTACTGTTCTGCTTTGATTTGTCAGTTGTCTACCTCCACACTCAGGTTTGAGGCATGATTTCCCATGCACAAAGCCATGCTGACGGTCATTAATCTGTCCTTACCTTTCCAAAAGCACGATGATCGTTTCTCTCAGAATCTCCTCCAACAAATTACCACCCCTTCATCAGTCTCACTGGTCCACAGTAGCTGTCGATGATACAAATATCTCTGGAAGGGGCCCTGTAATTTCCTCCCTCCTTTCTCACAAGTCGCTGGGATACATCTGATCATGTCCCATGGTTTTATCTAACTTATTGCATTTTAAGATTTTCAGCACCTCCTATTCTCCAATGTGCATTATTTTCAAGACATCACTATGTATTTTCCCAAGTTCCCGAGCTTCCATGTCTTTCTCCAGAGTAAATCCGAACGCAAAATATTTGGTCAGTATCTCACCCATCAGCAGTGATTCTACACAGCCAACATCATTGACCTTTCAGGGGCCCTATTCTCTTCCAAGCTAATTTTTAGCCCTTGTTGAAACTTGTCAAAATGCTTCTGAACTTTCAAATATCCCTCTACCATAATTGGACTCCCCCACCCTTATGTATTCTGCCATTTATGGTCACACCAAAATATAGAATTCAACAGATTTAAAAATATACCCCTTTTATAAAATCATACATCACCCATTGTTTCTAAGCATCCAGTTACCATTTATTGTCATGACCTTTATAACATATTCCAGCACGTTCCCGACATACTGTCAGGCTAACACTGTTTGGTTTCAGACTGACTGCACAAAGGGTTGAGGGAGTTCTTGTTTATCAATCTGAAAAAAGGTAGCTTACAGGATCAGCAGGTAATTGAGAAGCCAAATCAAATGCTGGCATTTATTACAAAGGGAACGGAGTCTAAAAATGGGAAGGTCTTGCTAAAACGATGCAAGGTACAAGTCAGACCACACCTAGGTTATAATGAACAGATTGACATAGAACCCATTGGGGTTTTGGAGAATGGGAGAGAAATTGAATGAAACATCCAGGATTCGGAGGGGCTTTGACAGGTTAGATGTCGTTAAGTTAGAAAATAGAACAGAACAGCAGAGTAATAGGCCCCTCGGCCCACCATGGCTGTGCTGACCATGATGCTATTCTAAACTAATCCCATCTGCCTGCACATGGGCGATATCCCTCTATTCTCTGCCTGGTCATGTTTCTGTCTAAATGCCACTTCAAACCTTTGTTCTCATTGCCACCTCTCCCACCTCCTGAGCAGTTCCACCCTCTCGGTAAAGACAACTGGCCTCATTCATCTCAGTTAAAACTGAGGCGCCCGAGTATTTGATATTTCTACATTGGAAGAAGGATTCCAACTATTCACACCTCCTAATGCTATATGCCT
>NW_025208276.1:8690-10544 GCF_004010195.1 Chiloscyllium plagiosum | reverse complement strand
CACACCTCCACAATAACATTTCGATCATATCTGTTCCCTTCAGTTAATGCTGTCATTCCTTCTGCCTTGTTGCAAATGCATGGCGCGTGTCACCGAGAGAGGGCCTTTGAGGGATGGATAGAGGTCAGAGTGGGAGAGATGTTTGGGGGCGCGACAATGTTGCAGGGTTAAACATAGTTACAGTTGCTACAGAATGTTCGCAGGAGAAAACATTTTATTGTTTGGAGGAAGTTAGAGAGATAAAGCGTCTTTGATTAGACTTCAGAGATAGGGATGTGTGTAGGGTTGTGGATCATTACATGGACTATGTTGATCAGGGCGTAGAAACATTCACAGGATTCCAGGATGTCGTACATTTAACAACAGTTGTGGGATCTGGAGAATATCACAGTGATAGGGAGGATGGTATGGACTGGAGAATATTACAGGGAAAGGGTGGGTAGTATGGAATGGAGAATGTTGCAAGCACATGGAAGATGATATAAGCTGGAGAATGTTGCACGGATAGGGAGGCAGTTGGAGACTGGATAAAGTTAGAAGGAGAGATGATTTTATGCACTGGAAGGCATGTCAGTGAGAGTGAGTGGTGTGCATGCTGCAAGATACGACCGGGATAGGGAAGCTTGTAGAGACTGGAGGAGACAGTCATAGAGAGGCTTGTGAGAGACCAGATTCACTTATGAACATAGGATGTGCTGCAGTGAGCGGAGACTTTTGCAGGTATAAACGAGGATACAATGGCTACGAAGCAGTCACACCTATACATAGGTATATAGGAACTGAAGGATGTAAAGAGATTACACAGACTACGAGTGCTGTATGCAGTGGAGGAGATTAAACTGAAAGGGATGGTTTTAGAGACTCAACAAAGTTAGGAAATAATGGGAGTTGCAATGGTGATAGCAGGTTTCAACAATTTGGAGGATATAGACCTGAAGGAGCTTTGACAGATAGCGATGGTAGCGTAAAGGAAATTGTAGTGGCTTCCCTTTCATAAGCAATTCATAAGCACTTAAAACAGCCTGTTTGACATATGCATTATCTCTCTACCATTCATCAGACAGCGCTGCAAATACTTCACTGGCTCTGCCTACCAGCTTAGACTGAACTAGCATTACCCAGAAGACCTCGGGCCACTCTACCTGTCTATGCAATTTTTCAAATGAAATACAGAGTTCCTTGACAGTAGAGTCACAGGTAGTTAGGATAGCGATGAAGGTGCTTGGTGTGCATTCCTTTATTGGTCAGAGTATTGAGTACAGGAGTTGGGAGATCATATTGCGGCTGTACAGGACAGTGGTGAGACCACTTTTGGAAAATTGCATGAAACTGAATTCTACTTCATATTGGAAGGATGTTGTGAAACTTGAAAGGGTTCAGAAAAGATTTAGAAGGATGTTGCCAGGGTTGAACTATAGTGAGAGTTTGAACAGGTGATGGTTGTTTTTCCTGGAGAGTTGGAGGCTGAGGGTGACCTTATAGAAGTTTATAAAATCAAGAGGGGCATGGATAGGGTAAATAGACAAAGTATTTCTCCTGGGGTATGCGAGTCCAGAATTATAGGGCGAGGTTTAGGGTAAGAATTAAAAGATATAAAAGAGAACTGAGGGGCAACTTCTTCATGTAGAGGATAGTACATATATGGAATGAGCTGCCAGAGGAAGTGGTGGAAGCTAGTACAACTGCAACAGTTAAAAGGCATCTGAATGGGTATATGAATAGGAAGGGTTTAGAAGGAGATGGGCCGGGTGATAGCAGGTGGGACTACATTGGGTTGGGATATCTGATCTGCAGGATGGGACCATAAATGGGTTGTGGAACCTGGAGGATGTTATGATTTGAACCACAGGTAAT
>NW_025208276.1:0-8182 GCF_004010195.1 Chiloscyllium plagiosum | reverse complement strand
AGCAGGATGCTGCCTGGACTGGATGGCATGCCCATAGAAGGTAGTTTGTGGAAGCTAGGGCTTTTCTGATCAGAACGAAGGAGGAAGAATGGTGACTTGATAGAGGTGTACAAGGGAATGAGAGGCATAGATAGAGTGGATAACCAGAGACTACTTCCCATGGCGAAATGGCTATCACAAGGAGACTTAAGTTTAAGGTAATTGGCGGAAGGTTTAGCTTAGATATCAGAGGGATATGGTCCAGGTGCTGGCAGGTAGGACTAGATTGGGTTGGGATATCCTGTCGGCATGGAAGGGACTGGTATGTTATTTACACAAAGTGTGGTGGGTGCTTGGAATGGACTGCCAGCCATGGTAGTAGATTCAGACACATTACAGACATCTCAGCAACTCTTGGATAGGCACATCAATGATAGTAAAATGTAAGATATGTAGGTTCGTTTCATCTTCAGAGTAGGACAAAAGCTCAGCACAATATTGAGGGCTGAAGGGCTTGAACTGGAATGTGCTATTCCATGTTCTAAATAGCAAGGGTTATGATGGCAGCAAGAGCTTTCGGGAAGCGGGAGAGGATGCGATCTGAATGAAGTGACACAATAGGAGGCGTTGCTAAAGTTGTATGAGGTAACAGAGACAGCAATGGCCTGATCTGGAGCAGATGACCAGACTGTGAGAATTGTGGGGACTGGAGGTGCTTTCACAGGGAGGGAGGAGCATAGAGCCACAGGGTGATACAGAAATGTAGAGAGCTATCGGGCCTACAGGAGTTCATGGAGATGGGAGGTTGGGAGGAATGGAGCAGTTTACAGGGATAAGGATGTTGTTAGGATGGGGTGTTTTACACAAACAGGAATGTTTCAGGTGAATGAAACAGATTACAGAGCTAAAGTGGGTTGTACAGATTTGACAAACCAATAAGCATGTGGACGGTAGTCGTGACTGAAGATGTTTATAGATATACGAAGGCTTAGGTTCTGCAGGTTATTTTGACATGGAAAGTGTGGAATCATGCAGATTTTCCAAGTGATAAAAGACAACAATTTTGGTTGGAGACAGTTTCACAGATTAGGGAACATTAGTAACCTCCTCAAGTTTGGTCAGAGTGGGAAGGGTTGTCGGGAAGGGTGATGTTTACACATGTAAGAGATGGAGAAGGTTATGGAAATGAGTAGATGGATGAAGACACTGGAGGAGCTTACATTGACAGGGTGGGTGCTGGCAATGAAAATATATTACATAGATAGTTGGTCTTGTCGGAACTGGATTGGAAGAGTCACAGGCATTGGAATGACTTCTGCAGATTGGGAGTGTTACGGGGACTGAGAGGATCGTAGGGTATCCACAGATTGATCGTGTCTTTAAGAATAGAAGAGTTTATGTAGATACTGAAAGCTTAAACCCAATGCATGCAGTTTCATTTCAAGACCAGAGCCTTATTATCCCTCATCAGCCAAGGATCCCTAACCCTGCCAGCTTTTCCCTTTACCCCAGTGGGGCATACTGTCCTGGATTCTTGATACCACACTTTGAAAAGCCTCCCATTTGCCAGTTGTTCCTTTTCCTTCAAACAGACTCACCCGATCGATTAGAATCATAATGTGGAGGTGCTGGTGTTGGACTGGGGGTGGACAAAGTTAAAAATCACCCGACACTCAGTTCCAGTCCAACCGGTTTATTTTAAAGCACTAGCTTTCAGAGCACAGCACTGCTTCTTCATCAGGTGGTTGTGGAGCACAATCCTAAGGCACAGAATTTATAATAACAGGATGGCAGTGCCATAGAATATAAAATCAAACAAATTTAGTTGAAGCCTTTCATCTGTTACAGTGATCACCAGCGCTTGCAAAGCGAGTTGGATTATAACTGGGCGTTGTGCAATTTTAAATTCACAGCATTGACCCTGGCCAGATCCTGCAGAATGGCCCCAAACCTGGCCCTGTTCCAATTTTCTTCTTCAATCTGTGGACCTGCTGATCTTTCTCCATTACTATGTTAAAACTAAGACAGTTGTGGGCACTGAACCCAAAGTGCTCTCCGACTGACACTTCAGTCACTTGCCCAACCTTGTTTTCTGAGAGAACGCCTCGTGTTGCACCTGCCTGAGTAGAGTAGGGCCCTCTGCATATTGATTTAGGAACCTTCCTTGGACACATTTGAAAAATTGCTTTCCTTCCAGATCTTTTATACTCTGGCTGGTCCAGTCAATACAGGGAATATTAAAATCTCCAGCCTGCACTCCTCTATTATTCCTATAGTTATCTGCAATCTCTCTACACAACTTTTCCTCTGGTATCTGTTGGGTTTACAACAGTCTACAGTACAATCCCATCAAAGTGACCGGTCCCTTCTTCTTTCTAACTTCTAACCATGTGGAATTTTAAATGAATATATGTTTTAAAAATTGGAATTAACAATTCATAAACAATTATTGATTAAAAATCCAAACACTTGACCATCAGAGAAAGACAACAGTTCACTCTCATGTGGTCTGCACGATATACCCACAGCAAAGTGTTTGCCTCTCAATTACCCTGTGAAATGGGCGAGCCAGCTGCTTAGTTCAAGGGCAGCAAGGGATGGGCAATAAAGGCTAGTCGGCCAGAGACACCCACATGCCATACCTGATTTTTTAAAAAATCCATTCAGATTCTTCCACTGGAAATGTGTTGGGACTAATGTCCTGGCCAATCATGTTGGTAGATTTATGGACATGGTTTTAAACTGACAGAGAGGATGCAGGGACAGGGTTCAGGTGAAAGGAGCTTTCCAAATCTAAAGAGAAAACGTGAAGCATCAGAGCAGCATGGGAATGTGACCGAAGACAACAGAAAGGAACAAGATGGGACAAAGTTTAACTAAAACTGTACATCAGCAAATCCATTTGTGACAGGAAATTGTGCAAACGAGTAAATTATGTTTTTTATTAATGGACAAAGTCTCTGCAACAAGGTAGATGGATTTGTGACATGAGATAAAAGAGATTTAGACACCAGAGAGATGTGGTTACAGGGCGAACAAAGGTGGAACATAAATATTTAATGGTTCACCACCTTGTGCAAACTCAGGCAAAATGGGTAACACTAACAATAATGGGTAAGAAAGGCATTACAGAGAAAGCATCTGGCATCAGATCATGAAGTAGAGTCAGTCAAAATGTAAATTCTGGCTACTACTTGCCAAGGACACAAGCAGCAGAACAGTTTTAGACCACGGAACGGCATTTCATTGTTCGTCACTGCAATAAATAGGAATTCATTGGAATTTGTAATAAAGGCATGGTGAACATTTAGTGAAACGTCAGTATTCGCAAAGTCTGGGACAATCACACTGACAACAGTGATATTGGAAGAGGATTTCAGAGAATATTTTTCAGTGTTTCTTAGAATAACACATTGTGCAACTGACGAGGGACGTAACTATCTCAGAGAGACTGTTGTGTGATAAAACTTAGTAAATGAGTAATGTCACCTGGAGAGATCCTCTGGGAAATTGTGATAAAGTTCAGTTTAAAGAACTATAAAATTTTAAAGTGAAACACAGAAAGGACAAGCTACAACTAGAAACAAAAATAGCCAATTACATGAGTTGGAGAGGAGAACTGACCGAGGTAAACAGGCTGAACAGACTGAAATATGTGTCTGTAAATGAACAGTGGAAAACATTTGAAGGAGCTGTGTAAAATACTCAACAAAAGGACATTCCACTGAAACAGACAAAAACTCAGGAAGAAATCCCCACCGGTCCCTCATTCAGGACAAAATGGATCATATTAGATTATGAGGCTGAGAAGATCACCACAAAGTACTTAACATCCTGAAGTGAGAGAGAGTTTTAGAGTAAGTTTTAAAGGGATTGCAATGGGTCTGCTGGCAGGAGCAGGGCAATGGGAAGGGGAATCGTTGTCAAGTTGTATTGACATGATACGAACATGGAGACGTGAAGGTGCTGGAGGTAGTGAGAGAGTTACAGAGAGGGGTCAGGGTCTGTACGGTGTTACAAAACCAATATGAATTGCTGCAGCTGGAGGGGTTTGCAGAGGTATGGAGGGTCATATGTATTTTTATTTATTCATTCATGGGATGTGAGTGTCACTGCCTGGACAAGCATTCTTTGACCCCATGCTAATTACCCAGAGATTGCTGGGGCCCTGGTGGATATATTTAATACTTTACTGGCCACAGGTGAAGTGCTGAATGACTGGAGGATCGCTAATGTGGTTCCTTTGTTCAAGAAGGGCAGCAGGGGTAGGCCAGGTAATTACAGAGCAGATAGTCTGACAGCAGGGGGAGGGAAATTATTGGAAACAATTGTGAGGATGAATCGATACTTAAAGGTAAGGATCAACTCAGTTTAGCCATCACGGATTTGGCAGAGGAAGATACTGTCTGAGGAATTCAGTTCAGTTTTTTTTTTAAATGGTGCTAAAGTATATTGATGAGGACTGTGCAGATGATGTCGTTTGCATGGACTTGACTAAGTCCTTAAACAAGATCCAACATGGAAGACTGGTCCAAAAGGAGTGGGCTCCAAGGCAAGTTGGCAAATTGGATGCAAAATTGGTGGATAGAATACTTTCACCAGCGGGTGTACCGTTGTTCACAGTGAGGGGGATGGTCTCCGTCTGCAGTCCGATGTCGATCAGATGATAATTTAAGCAGAGTTTAGTTCTGATCGAGGCGAGGTAATACTCTGTGGGAGGTACGATAAGCGAAGGACAGACATAATGAACGGTCGGTTCTTGCGGAGTACTGAGGAATACAGGGACCTTGGTGGACAAGTCCATAGATCCCTGAAGGTGTCAGCACAGGGAGACAGGGTTGGAAAGGCACCTCAACTGGGAGCAGGAGAGGGACCCATATTCTGTTGGGGTGAATTGCTAGAGCTGCTTGAGAGGATGTAACCTAGTCTGGCAGGGTGTTGGACCTTAAACAGTCGTAAGGCCAGAAAGAAGATTGAGGCTGCTACACAAGTTAAAGTCATCAATTTTAAGGAAGTTCTAATATGCAAAGATGTGTTTTTAATTTGCTTCTTGCCTTGATTATTTAGGCTTTGGGAACTATTGTTGCTTTTTAAATTATAGGTGAAACAATTAATTCATTGCTGGGATTGGTTTTTATCCCTGAAACCACGTAGCCTTCCAAAGAAAGATCAACATCATTGATTACAAAACCTCCATTGCCATGAGCCAGACCAAATATTCAGTGCAAAGATCAAAGAACGGTTATAGCATAGATAGGGGGAGGTATTTTGGCCCCTGGCTTTTGTGGATCATGTTTTGAAAAAGGAAGGTTAAGTGCATCAATTTTCTTCAGAACTGAAATATGGGAACTGAGATTATTGTGGACTAGTTGTCTTTAAAGCATTCCATAAATTCTCAAACTTAAGCATTCCAAGGTGAAAATTTATCCTCAAATTCTTTTTTGCTCCTTCTTGGACCTTACCACTGTGGCTTCACGTGGTGTTCTTCTGCAGTTTGCTTGGCCTAAAGTTTATTTTTAGCACAATTGATGTAAGCTGAAGTTGAGACCGACATGGTTTGTCCCCTGTTGTGGTTTTAAAAAAAAAATAGAACTTCTCTCCACTTTTTCTCAGGGTCTGATTCCTATTGAAATGTGCAGTGGCTGTTCAGAATATCGCTGATATGCAGTGCCTGAATTTTGGTGCCTGCTTTTAGAGAGCATTCTTTTTTTTTCTAAAGTTGTCTAGAAACATTCCATACCCCAGAAGGCAAATTTAACTGTTTTATTCCTTTCTGTAAAGTAAATTCACTCCATTGTTTCAATAATAGATTAACAAAGGCTATTTTGTATCTGGATATTAAACAATTCAGCATAGTTGCATTGAGTACTTTTTCCAGAATTTTGTTTCAATTTAAAATAAATTCATCGCAAACACTTGAAAAAAAAAGTGGGCGGCACGTTGGCACAGTGGTTAGCATTGCTGCCTCACAGCACCAGAGACCCGGGTTCAATTCCTGCCTCAGGCGACTGACTGTGTGGAGTTTGCACGTTCTCTCCATGTCTGCGTTGGTTTCCTCCGGGTGCTCCGGTTTCCTCCCACAGTCCAAAGATGTGCAGGTTAGGTGAATTCACCATGCTAAATTGCCCGTAGTGTTCGGTAAGGGGTAAATGCAAGGGTATGGGTGGGTTACGCTTCGGCGTGGCGGTGTGGACTTGTTGGGCCAAAGGGCATGTTTCCACACTGTAATGTAATGTAAGGTAAATGTAATCAATTTCAGCAGACAAGGCAGGCAAGAACATAGCAGGGAATGGAGGAAAACTGATAATTAAACTGTATTTATTTCATTGTAAGGGGCCTGGCAGCTAAGGAACATGACCTCAGGGCATGGATTTGAACAAGGGACTGGGATATTATAGTTATTACAGAAACACAGCTGAGGGAGGGGCAGGGCTAGCAGCTCATTGTTTCAAGGTACAGATGCTACAGGAAGCATTGAAGGGGAGGCAAGAGAGGACGTGTGGTGGCATGAATCATCCCAGCAGTACTTAGAGAGGGTATTCCTGTGGGATCACCCAGTGAAGCTATTTTAGTGGAACTGAGAAATAAGAATGGGTCATCACTTTGATACGATCAGACTGCTGACCCCTAATAATCCGTGGCAGACTGAGGAACAAATATGTCTGGAGACCTTAAATATCAACCATAATAATAGGGCTGTTATGGTAGGGGAATCCCTGAGGATATACAGGGAGTGTAGGAATACACTTTGAATAGAAAACAGGAATGGAGAAAGGCTACATGAAATAGCATCAACAGAGAAGTATAAGGGAAATCCAAAAGTGATAGTATAAATATATTAAGAATGCACAAGTAACTCGGGACAAAATAGTGTCCATTAAAGATCAATGAGGCCATCGAGGTGTGGAACTGCAGGGTATTTGCTAAGATACTAAACATTTTTTTCACTCCAGAAATGACTGTGGACAAAGACTGGGGAACTCAGGGAACAAGAGTAATACGTTAGACCACAATTGGAGTACTCTGCAATTCCAGTCTCTCTGCTACAGGAAGGATTCTGTGAAACTTGAAAGGGCTCAGAAAAGATTTACAAGATGTTGCCCGGGGTTATTTTCCTGGAGCATCAGAGACTGAGGGTTGACCGTACAGAGGTTCATATAAACATGAGGGGCATGGATTGGGTAAACATTCAAGGTCTTTTCCCAGAGTTTGGGGAATCCACAACTAGAGGGCATAGGTTTAAGGTTAGAGGTGAGTGGTTTACAGAGGGACTGAAGGGACAGTTTCTTCAGACACACGGCGATGAGTGTATGGAATGAGCTGAGAGAGAAAGTAATGGGGACTGATACAATTATAACATTTACAAGGTATCTGGATGGGCATATGAATAGTAAGGGTGCAGGTATATATGGGCCAAATGCTGGAAAAGGAAATGGATTTATTTAGATCTTCCGGTCAGCCTGGACGAGTTGGAGACAGAAGGGTCTGTTTCCATACTGCTCATCTCTATGACTTGAAAAGAGTGCATGTTATACAAGAGGAGGTGCTGGAGGAACACAAAGGTATGGAAAGCTCCAGGACCTGCTTAAGTGTATCACAGGACATTGTGGGATGCTAGGGAAGAAATTGTGAAGCCCCTAGCAAAGGTATGTGTACTACTGACAGCCATGTGTGATGTGCTGAAAAGGCTGGAGGGTGGCATCATGGAGAGTGAAGGAGGTTTTCTGAGATTCCAAAGGGATTTTGATGAAGTGAGTGAATGGGCTGAAAAACTGGAGATGCAATTCAATCTGAATAAATACAAGGTAATGCATTTTGTAAAACAAACAAGGATAGAGCTTATACAATTAATGTTAGGACTTCGGTTCGTGTTTTAGAGCAGAGGGACCTCCAGTGCAGGTACATAATTCTTGAAGTTTGCATCACAGGATGGATAAGGCAGTGCCTGGCATGCCTGATTATTGCTCAGTCCACTGAGTGTAGGATTTGGGACATCATGTTGAGATTGTACAGACATTGGTGAGGCCTATTCAGCAATACTCTGTCCAGTTCTGGTCGCCCAGTTATAGGGAGATTATTATTAAGCTGCAGGGGGTTCAGAAGAGATTTACCAGGACATTGCTGGATAAGGAAGGCTTGAGTTCTGAAAGAGGGGTGGATAGGCTGAGTCTTTTTTTCACTGGAGCCTAGAGATTGAGACATG
>NW_025208275.1:7057-14282 GCF_004010195.1 Chiloscyllium plagiosum | reverse complement strand
TGAATGCAGATATAGGACTTGATTACATTTAAAGTAAAAGAATCCCGACACGGTTCCACTGCTCCATCAAACAGCCCCATCCCTTGTTCAGAAGTAAAACAGAATAAATAATGAAATGCAGAATGATACAGTATATAAAACATTGAAAATTACAGCGCAGTACAGGCCCTTCGGCCCTCAATGTTGCGCCGACATGTCATACCAATCTGAAGCGTACGTCCATACATTTGTCCATTGACGATTTAAATGTACTTAAAGTTGGCGAAAGTACTACCGTTCCAGACAAAGCATTCCATACCCTTACCTCTCTCTAAATAAAGAAACTACCTCTAACATCTGTCCTTGATCTATCCCCTCAATTTAAAGCTATGCCCCATCGTGCTCGCTGTCACCAGACTTCGAAAAAGGCTCTCCATGTCCACCCTATCTAACCGTCTGGTCATCTTATATGTCTCTATTAAGTAACCTCTCAACCTTCTTCTCTCCAACGAAGACAGCATCAAGTCTCTCAGCCTTTCATCGTAAGACCTTTCCTCCATACCAGGCAATATCCTAGTAAATCTTTTCTGCACCATTTCCAAAGCTTCCACATCCTTCTTGTAATGCGGTGACCAGAAATGTCCACAATACTCCAAGTGCAGTCGCACCAGAGTTTTGTACAGCTGGAGCATAACTTCATGGTTCCGGAACTCGATCCCTCTATCAATAAAAGCTAAAACACTCTATGCCTCCTCAACAATCCTTTCAAAGTTGGTGGCAACTTTTATGGATCTGTGTACCTGGACGACGAGATCTCTTTGCTCATCTACACTACGAAGAATCTTACCATAAGCCCAGTACTTTGCATTCTGGTTACTCCAACCAAAGTGAATCACCTCACACTTGTCCGCATTGAACTCCAATTTCCAGCTGTCCGCCCAGCTCTGCAGCTTATCTATGTCTGTCTGTAACCTACAACATCCTTCGTCACTATCCACAACTCCACCGACATTTGTGTCGTCTGCAAATTTACGAACTCACCCCTCCACGGCCTCATGGAGGTCGTTTGTAAAAATGACGAACAGCAGTGGACCCAACACCGATCCTTGCGGTACACCACTAGTAACTGGACTCCAGGATGAACATTTCCCATCAACAACCACCCTCTGTCATCTTTCAGCAAGCCAAATACTGATTCAAGCTGCTATATCTCCCCCAATCCCATTCCTCCGCATTTTGTACAATATCCTACTGTGGTGAACCTTTTCGAACACCTTGCTGAAATCCAAATACACCACATCAACTGGTTTACTCTCATCTTCCTGTTTGGTCACATTCTCAAATAATTCAATAAGGTTTGTGAGTCACGACCTATCCTTCACAAAACTGGGCTGACTATACCGAATCAAATTATTCTTTTCTTGATGATTATAATTCCTATCTCTTATAAACGTTTCCAAAACTTTACCAACATTTGAAGTGAGGCTCAGTGGTCTATAATTTCCAGGATTATCTCGACTCCCCTTCTTGGTCAGGGGAACCACATTTGCTAACCTGCAGTCTTCTGGAACTCTTACTATAGACAATGACAAGTTAAATATCAATACCAAAGGCGCGGCAATCTCCTTCCTGGCTTCCCGGAGGATCCTAGGATAAATCCCATCCATCACAGGTGTCTTATCTATTTTTACACTGTGCAGGATTTCTAATATCTCTTCCTTGTGAACCACAATCCCACCGATTCCAGTAGCCTGTATCTCCGCGTTCTCCTCGACAACATTGTCACTTTCTGGAGTGAACACTGTCGAAAAGTATTCATTTAGTGCTTCCCATATCTCCTCTGACTCCACACACAACTTTCCACTACTATCCTTGATT
The DNA here is from genome assembly GCF_004010195.1 of Chiloscyllium plagiosum. Lineage (NCBI taxonomy): Eukaryota > Metazoa > Chordata > Chondrichthyes > Orectolobiformes > Hemiscylliidae > Chiloscyllium > Chiloscyllium plagiosum. Next base: position 12,425 of record NW_025208275.1, on the reverse strand, counting down.
GACCCTAATCTTACTCTCGTCATTCATTTATTCCTTAAATACCTATAGAAAGCCTTAAGTTTCACACTGACCCTTTCCACCCAAAACTTCTCATGTCTCCTCCTGGCTCTTCTGGTCTCTCTCTTTAAGTCTTTGCTGGCTACCTTGTAACCCTCAAGTGCCCTAACTGAGCCTTCACATCTCATCCTAACATAAGACTTATTCTTCGTCTTGACCAGAGATTCCACTTCCTTCATAAACCACGGCTGCCGCGCTCTACAGCTTCCTCCATGCCTGACAGGTACATACTTATCTAGGACACTCAGAAACTTTTCCTTAAATAACCTCCATATTTCTAATGTGCCCACCCACTGCAGTTTCCTTCCCCATCCTATGCTTCCTAAATCTTGCCTAATCGCATCATAATTGCCTTTATCCCAGCTATAACTCGAGCCCAGTGGTATACACATACCCCTTTCTATCACTAAAGTAAACATAACAGAATTGTGATCGTTATCACAAAAGCGCTCACCAAGTTCCAAGTCTAACACCTGTCCGGGCACATTACCCAGTACGAAATCTAATGCGGCTACGCCCCTTGTTGGCCTGTCTCCATGCTGTGTCAGGAAGCCCTCGTGCACACACTGGGCAAAAACTAACCCATCGATAGTACTTGTACTATAGTGTTCCCAGTCAATGTTTGGAATGTTGAAATCCCTCATGACAACTACCATGTTTCTCTCACTCCTATCGAGAATCGTTTTTGCTGTCCTTTCCTCTACATCTCTGGAACTAATCGGAGGCCTGTAGAAAACTCCCAACAGGGTGACCTCTCTGTTCCTGTTTCTAATATCAGCCCATACTACCTCAGTTGACGAGGCCTCAATCATCGTTTCTGCAACTGTAATACAGTCCTTGAACAAAAATGCCACACCTCCCCCTCTTTTACCATCTTCTCTGTTCTTAATGAAACATATAAATTCTGGAACCTGCAACAACCATGCCTGTCCCTGCTCTCTCCATGTCTCTGAAATGGCCACAACTTCGAAGTCCCATGCACCAACCCATGCTGCAAGTTCACCCACCTTATTCCGGATGCCCCTGGCGTCGAAGCAGATACACTTCAAACCAACTTCTTGCTTTCTGGTGCCATCGTGCGTCCTTGAAAGTTGATTTCGGACCTCTGTACTCTCAACATTTTCTTTACTCGAACTAAAATTTTGGTTCCCCTCCACCTGCTGGATTAGTTTAAACCTACCAGAATAGCCTGAGCACATACCCTCATTAAGCACATTGGTACCCCTCTGTTTCAGATGACGACCATCCTGCTTGTAGAGGTCCCACTTACCCCACAAAGAGCCCCAATTATACAAAAATCAAAAACCCTCCCTCCTGCACGATCCTGGGAGCCACGTGCCTATGTGGACTACGACATGTGGCTGCTCCCCCTCCCCATTCAGGATCCCAAAAACACGATCAGAGACATCAGGAACACTGCCAACTGGGAGGCAACACACTAACCGTGAGTCTCTCTCGTCCCCACAGAACCTCCTGTCTGTCTCCCTAACTATCGAGTCCCCAATGACTACTGCTCTGCTCCTCTTCCCCTTCCCTTCTGAGCAGCGGGGACAGACGCTGTGCCAGAGCCCTGTGCCCCACTGCTTTCCCCCGGTAAGTCGACAAGTCTAACAGTATCCAAAAGGGTATAATTATTTTTGAGGGGAATCCCTGCACTGCCTGCCAGTTGTCTTTCCATCCTCTGACTGTAACCCATCTGCCTTTTTCTTGTAACTGAGGAGTGGCTACCTACCTCTAACTCCTCTCAATAAACCCCTCTGCCTCCCGAATGATCCGAAGTTGATACAGCTCTAGTTCGAGTTCCCTAACACGATTTTCGAGGAGCTGGAGTTGGGTGCACTTCCCGCAGATGTCGTCAGCAGGGACACTCGTGATGACGCTTACTTCCAACATTCTGCAGGAGGAACATTCAACCTCCCGCACCTCCCTTCCCAGTATTCTAAATTCCCAAAGAGACTGGTGAAAAATAAGAAATAAAAATAAACTCGTTGCCATCCCAATCTGGCGCACATGCCCTTTTAATTTTGCTCAGAGAAGGAGGACGATTGGGAGACACTACCCGACTAATGCTTCGGGTAATGCAACCACACAAATTTACGACTTCCCAGATGTCCTTCGCTCCTCCCTCGTACCTCTCAGCAAATGGAGTCCTGACTCACGCGGTAAGTCCTTTAAATGCTGGAGAAATCACCCTTTTCGGCAGCCCTCGCTTCACCACACCTTGTCTACTCGCCACTCTGGCAAAATGGTGGCCCGACTCCTGAGGTAAGTCCATTTTAATGCGGGAAAACGTATCCTTCTCGGCAGCCCTCGCTTCACAACTCCTTCTCTCCACGCCACTCTGGCAAAATGGAGACCCAGCCCCGAATTAAGTCCCTTTGAATGCGGAAAAATTCACCCTTCAATGCAGCCCTCTGTTCACCACGCCTTCTGTCCTCGCCCCTCTGGCAAAATGTAGACCCGACTCCCAAGGTAAGTCCCTTTTAATGCGGGAAAACTTACCCTTCCTGGCAGTCCTCGCTTCACCACTACTTCGTTCCTCGCCACTCTGGCGAAATGGAGGCCAGACACCTGTGGTAAGTCCCTTTATATGTGGGAAAACCCACTCTTCCCTGCAGCCCTCCCTTCACCACTACTTCTATCCTCACCGCTCTGGCAAAATGGAGACCCGACCCCCGAGGTAAGTCCCTCTTAATGCTGGAAAACTCACCCTTCTCGGCAGCCCTCGCTTCACTCCTCCTTCTCTCCTCGCCGCTCTAGCAAAATGGAAGGAGGTTTTGTAAACTCTTATGTCTAGCTGGTTCCTGAATTAACGAGCCTACTAATCCTTATAACCAATTCTAGTTTCGTATCCTTCTCGCAATAATATCTGGTTACAAATGAAAATCAGGTTTCAGAGAAAGTACAATACCTACTTGAAGTGACAGGGGATGCAGTCGTCAAATGGCAAAGATTGGGATGCAAGAATGAGATTCAGGAAATATCAAAGATACATTAAGCCATTAAGAATTTTAGTTCGAGTTGACCATGATTGTCTCTAAGTACATGATGTGAACTTTCGTTCTTTTCGTGCGACAGCAAAAATTGTGAAAATCTTTCCTGAGATCTCAGTACATATATGTTGACGGCTGTCTCTTTGAATGCTGCGTTGTGTACACTCAAATGTTTATTTACTTTATCACATTCAATTGTCTAATCGCGGACTTCTCTTTCTGGATTTATTTTCGTTTCAAATAAAGTGTAGGAGCAACAACATTTCTACAAATATTTAAAACAAATGAAAAGGAAATTGCACCAGTATTGACCGATGTTGCAAACATGAACGTAACACCGGCGCATCACTTGCAAGCGGTATTCCCATTGTTGTAAATTCAATCATTGTTTTGAACTTTCTGTTTGCATAATTAATGATGCAACTCAAACGAGGCCAGTGTTCCTCTGAATTGCTATTTGCCTGACGTTTTTCATGCAATCAACCGAAACAAATTTCAGAATTTTGAACGCATTGCAAGCCGTTTTTCGAAATATTTTCACGCTCTTGTATTCTATAATGCTTCTAAGCTCTTGCAAAGTCTCAAACGAAGTAAGCCTTATTGATATGCTTTGATTGCAGTTCATGCACATGCGCTCACATTTGGCATGCAAGAGTGAAGTTGTGCACAGAAATCTTCAACAGAAGATATGACAAATTAACATATCAATGATCGTTTCAGTTAACGACTGAATCTAGTGCTTATTTACTAGAGAGAATTCACATACATTTTTGAATTGAGCTAACTGGGAAAACTCTCATCCAGTCACTGACCAACAAAGATCTGGCCATCTCTGGAACAATACTGACTGATTTTTTTTCAGTATTGAAAGCCACAATTTCCACTATCTCCAGCGGGATGCAACAACCAGACTCATACCTCCCTCTCTCTTGTCAGCCTACCGCAAGTACCATTCTCTCCCGGACCCACTGGCCCATTCCTCATCCACGTCTGACACCACCGACCCCAGCCCCCACTGCGACATGAAACCTTCCCCTGCAACCACAAAAGGTGTAATTCTTGCCCTGTACTCCATGCCTCAGCTTGTGAACTCAAGCTTGCTTTATCCCTTCTCGGCCACCGTCTCTGCCCGATTTTGCACTGTCAGGAATCTGGAGATGTTTTCACCTAAATCCTTCTCAGTGCCAATGTTTCTAACGCATTTGTTCTATAATTGACATCTGAATTTGATCTGACAAAATGCAACAAGTTTCATTTTACGGATTAAGCTCCATCTGCCTTTTCTCTATCGGAATCTGTAACCTGTCTATATATCGGTGTATCCGGATGTATCATTTGATAATTCCCAGCACTACCTGAAATTTTTGTTTCATCCACAAACTTACTAATCAGACCACCCACATTTTCCTTCAGATAATTTAAATGGAATAGACACAACAAAGCTCCTATTAATGATGCCAGCGGAATACCAGTAGTTACCTATCCCTGTTCTGAAAACTACCATTCCATCCCATCTTTCTGTTTTCTAGGACCAAGCTACTTCATCTCGCCAGCTCAGCACGGATCCCACGAGAATCTCCATTTTGTTCCAGCCTCTTATGCGTACGTTACCAAATGCCTTGTAAAAGTCCACATCCATTGCCCTTCCCTCTTCAACCGTCTTGTGTCCTCCTCAAAAAAACAAATCCAGTTGCTGAGTTGAACGTTTCAGCAGAAACCAATGCAATCTATCGGTCGAAGTCAATTTGCTTCCAAATTTGAAATTACCTGGCCAAAGAGTCTCTTCTCCAACACCTCCAGCACTGACATCGCCAATGATAGAATAATTATCGAGATTATCTCTGTTAGTTTTCTGACACAGAGGAAAATCATTCGTCATTCTCCAGCCCTCTGGAACCTTGCATGAGGCCAAATATATGTGTTAAGGCCGCAACGTTTTCCTGCTTTTCCTCGAACAGTATCATGGGACAGATCGCATCTGGCACTGGAGGTTTTGTCTGTCGTAATGCATTTCAAGATACCCTAAATTAATTCCTTCATTACGTTGGATGCGATGGAATGCGGTTGTGGAAAAAAAGCAGGTCAAGTAGTATAAGAGGAGCGGGGGAGTCGACGTTTCGGGCAGAAACGTCCATCATGAGTGGGAAGGGGAACGGGGCTTAGAAACAAACAATGTTTGGACTGGTGGAAAGGGAGGTGTGGTGGCTATATTTGGATGCACCATCGATGTCAGTGGGAAGGGTGGAACTTATAGAGAGAAAGGATATGGCCAGGGTATGTCAGGTCAAGTGAGCGGGGTGGACAGAGGGCCGCGCCTG
>NW_025208275.1:3728-7042 GCF_004010195.1 Chiloscyllium plagiosum | reverse complement strand
GGCAACCAGGAGTTGGGGTTGATTCAAGCTTGCGAAACAATGAAGTTTGCTGAACTGATCCCCCAGTTTGCATTCCTCTGTTCGATGTAGGTGAGGCCACATTGGGAGCAAAGTATGCAGTAAATAAAGTTCAAGGAATGGCAGATAAAATTTGGATGGACTTGGAATGATGCTTTGCGGCTTTGGGCAGAGGTCAGAAGGGAGGTGTGATAGCAGATTGTGCATTTCCTGCGACCGCAAGCAAAACTGCCAGGTGTGGAGGAGTGGCTGGTGGGTTTATGGACCGAATGAGGGAATGGTGAGCAGATAGAGGTGGGGAAGCAAATTTACTTCAGTGGTGGTGTCACACTGCATGTGGCAAAAGTGGCGGAGGTTTTTGTGTGAGATTTGGAGATTCGTTTTTTGGGGGCAGAACGGTGGCTCAGTGGTTAGCACTGCTGCCTCACAGCACCAAGCACTCACGTTGGATTCCCGCCTCGGGCGACTAGCTGTGGAGTTTGCATATACTCCCCCATCTGCGTGAGTTTCTTCCGAGTGCTCCGGTTTCCTCCCACAATCCAGACATGTGCTAATCAGGTGACTATGCTAAATTATCCAAAGTGTCAGGTGTAAATGTTGGGAAATGTGTCTGCGTGGGTTACTCTTCGGAGGATTGGTGTGGATAATTTGAACAAAAAGGCTTGTTGCCATCCTGGAGGGAATCTAATCTAAAATCTACTTGAATATTGGGGCCAATGGAACTCTGTCCTTGATGTGGTTTGGTGTTGGTGGTAGTAGTATTTGAATGCAGGGTTGTTGTAGATTGGGTCGATACGGTTTAGGGCATCATAGATCACGAGGGAGGGGAATTTATGGTCCTTGAATTCTGAAGACACTTGGGATGTCCTGGAGTGGAATCATCACCTAAAGAGCACATAGAGAAGAGACACAAGGAAATGGGATAATAGGTTTGCATCTTTTCAGAGGGAGGGTTGGAGGAGGTGTAGTTGAGTTAGCTGTGGGAGTCAGTGAATTTGAAATTGATATCAGTGCTAAGTTGATTGTCGAGAATGTCGAAGTAGATTTCCAGGAAAGGAATGGAGTTGTCCGAGATGGCTCAGGTCAATTTGAATTCAGGGTGAACAGTGTGGGTGAAGTTGATGAACGACTTGAGCTCGTCAGTCGGAATGCTCCAATCAACCCGACATGCCGGTGGATAGCTATGTCAACTCCCCCTCCTACTCCCTCAATGACATGTCCATACTGGGTCTCTTCTTCATTCAAAATATGGGCACAAGCAAACTGGTGGAAGAACATCTCACCTTCCAGTTCTGGAGCTTACAACCTTATGACCTCATATAGACTTCCCCTGCTACCACATCCCCTCGATAATCTCCACACCGCTCCCTTGACCAGGCCAAATCCGTCCATCTTCCCTCACCTTCTATGTGCATCCACCTACCGCCATTCCAACTATCGCCTATTTATCTATCTTTCCCCGAGCCCCATCCCACTTCCTCTATTTATTTTTCTGCCTGCTTTGCGCTCCCAGGCCTGATGAAGGATCTAGCCAGGACGTCGATTCTCCCGCGTCTCTTGTGCTGCTTGACCTGCTGCACATATTTCACCACCACATTTTATCAGGTCTGACTTTCAAGCATCTGCAACCCACACTATCTCTATCACTATGTTGAACTGTTTGAGAGTATTCACACACTTTTTCCTAATCTCAATATTCCTCATGTCCCCCTCTTTGGAGAACACTGATGCTAAGTACTCATTAAGGATCTCACCCATTCCTTATGGTTAGGCACATAATCCCATTATTTTATTCATAAGTGAGCTTAGTCTTCCCCAGCTAGCTTCTTGCTCCTAAACATTACAGGCATATGAATTGCCGAGGGAGTCCCTTATCTTTGTTGGCCAAGGATATTTCATGGACTCGTTTTGCTCTCGAACCTCCAGGTTTTACTTCCGTCCTCGGTTCGATATATTCTTCAAAACCTGGTCTGTCTTTCTTGATTGCCCACACATTGGGTATGCTCCGTTTTCTGATGAATTTGAAAATCTGTCATCCATGGTCCCAGATTCATGCCATTCTTATCCATCGTTTTCACAGGAACATGCCAGTCCAACACTTGAAGTCGTTGATGTGTAAAGATGTCCAGGTAATCAGATGTTGATTTACACTTCAACTGTCTATTCTCAACACACAGTCTTTGATTCTTGCCTAATTCGATTATAGTTAACATTGCCCCTAATTTCACAACTTTAGCTGATGGTGAGTGTTGTCCTTCTCCACAAGAATTTGAAATCTTAGGGAATTATGGTCACTATTTCCTCAATAGTGGGAGTTTGATGACATTGACTCTCAGCAAAATCATTCAAAGGATATCTCCCTCAAAACAGCTGTGATACGCTCTTGAACCATTAACGCAGTCTTCGTACTTTCTGACCTGCTGCTCTGATTCCGACCTATCACTCCCGAGCACACGAGCTTAAACACTCACGAGTGCAACTATCAAACTTCACTCCCAGGATTTTCGTGCCAATCCAGTTTACTTTCAATCAGTCCTTCTCGTAAAGGCACAGTTTCAATTATATAGTTGTGAAGTGCTGCATTTTAGAAAGGTAAATCAGGACAGGACATATAAACGTAACAGTAAGGTTCTGAGGAGCGTTGCTGATCAAAGAGGATTTGGAGCGCATGTTTTAAATTTCTTGAAAGTGTAGTCTCAGGTCGATGGGATACTGCAGAAGGCATTTCTTATGTTATCATTAATAAAATCGTACGGAGTATGGTTGTGTAAATAGACAAAGCCCTTTCGCTGGTTCAGGAGACTCCAGAACGAGAGGGCACAGGAATAGTGTCAGAGGGGAAATATCAAAGAGAAATATGTGAGGTGATTCACTTTGGAAGGAGTAACAAGAAGAAAGAGTACTGAGCTAATGGTAAGGTATATTGGCAGTGCAGATGAGTTGAACGATCTCGGTTTCGATGTAAATAGATCTCTGAAAATGACAACACAGATTTAGACGGCTGTTAATTAGGCATATGGTGCGTTCGCCGTATTTGAACGAGGGTTTGAGTTTCGCAGCCAGGACGTCATGCTGCAACTCTGCTTAAACTCTGGTGCAGCCGCACTTAGACTATGGTGTAGGGGTCTGGTCACCGCAGGAAGGACGTGCAAGCGATGGAAACGGTTCAGAGGAGATTTACGAGGATGTTGTCTGGTATGAAGGGAAGGTCTTGGGAGTAAATTGCTGTGGCACCTGATGCCGTTTTATTGAGAAGAAGAAGGATGAGACGTGAAACATACAAGATAATCAGAGGG
>NW_025208275.1:0-3552 GCF_004010195.1 Chiloscyllium plagiosum | reverse complement strand
GGAAGGAGTAACAAGAAGAAAGAGTACTGAGCTAATGGTAAGATATATTGGCAGTGCAGATGAGTTGAACGATCTCGGTTTCGATGTAAATAGATCTCTGAAAATGGCAACACAGATTTAGACGGCTGTTAATTAGGCATATGGTGCGTTCGCCGTATTTGAACGAGGGCTTGAGTTTCGCAGCCAGGACGTCATGCTGCAACTCTGCTTAAACTCTGGTGCAGCCGCACTTAGAATATGGTGTAGAGGTCTGGTCACCGCAGGAAGGACGTGCAAGCGATGGAAACGGTTCAGAGGAGATTTACGAGGATGTTGTCTGGTATGAAGGGAAGGTCTTGGGAGTAAATTGCCGTGGCACCTGATGCCGTTTTATTGAGAAGAAGAAGGATGAGACGTGAAACATACAAGATAATCAGAGGGTTAAATAGTTAGGACAATGAGAGCCATTTCCTCGAATTGCGATGGTGAACACGAGGGGACATAGCTTTTAATTGATGGTCGATAGGTATGGGAGAGATGTTTGAGCTATTTTATTTACGCAGAGAGCATAATGGAAGTGGAACGCACTTCCTAAGACAGCAGAACGCTCGCCAAATGTAAGGGATTTCAAATGGTCATTGGATCAACATATTATTGAAAATGGAATAGTGTGTGATGAAGGGACTTCAGATTGTTTTCACAGATCGGTGCAACATCAAGGTCCAAAGGTCCTGTACTGAGCTGTATTATTCTATTTTCTGTGTTCTGTTTGAAAGGGACTTACGTGTCAACCTCTTGGCGCAAAGGTTGCTGTGTGTATAGAATTAGCTTCCAGGGGAAATGGTGGAGGCTGATGAAATGACAACATTTAAAAGACATCTAGACCAAGGCCTGAATCGAAAGAGTTTCGAGGGATATGGAGCAAGTGCTTGCAAATGGGACGAAATTAATTTAGAATATCTGCATGGCATGGGCGGTTTGGACGGAAAGATCTGTTTCCATGCTGTACATTTCATGATTCGATGATTCTACGTCCCACCTTCTCTGGACGATATCTCAATGATCTGCATTCCTTAAGCTTGCCCCGCCCCAAACTCACATGCCACCAAATTAAACATATTTTCAATATACTATGTCTCAGGTCCTAACCTCATGTTCACGTAGTATGGAGACTAATGCTGAGATTATTACCCATCGGTTCCTTCTTTTTAGACGTATTTACCAGATTTTTGATGCAGATTTTCATATCAATGTCATTATGGCTAATGTGGCCAATTATTTCAGTATATCTGCTGTGGACGTTATTATGGCAGTAATGTAGTTAACTTCGTGTTGCCATGTATGCCCGCGATCATGTCACAGTGTTCCAGTAACAATTACTGGCAGGGCATTGTGATAGGTGAGTAAAATAACTGGGAGATGAGCGAATGCTGAAGTTGATGATGTTGTAATGTGGTAGGTTAAGAATGATGAAAGGAACCAGAGTGGCAAACGATGATTGCTTTCTAAAGATAAAACAAGCCAACATGATTGGCTATGTTAATGTTAACCAAAAAGCGCGAGACCAACAAACTGTATAAACTGGAGGAGAGAAAAAATAAAGAAATTGTGGGGAGCCAGGAAAGCCGTTTTGCTGGCTCCCGCAACTTTGCTTTTGTAAGATTAAAATTTAATTTCGTGAAGGATTTTCTGCGTCTCCTGTTTTTTTTTTAATCTAGAACATGGAATGTTTTTCTCCACAACACTGTTCACCCGTTTTATGATGCTGCGAAGTTTCGTTTGCATTCATTTAAACATTACCACAACAACCAAGTTCAAATTTAAACATATGATCTGTCAAACTAGGAATCCTTCTGGAATCTGTCTTTTGTTACTATTACCTAAAGTCATAACAGTTTCAAAGTGTTAAATCTGCTAATTTTGCATAATTTCTTCCTGTTCCATGTTTAAACACTGAAACTACTTTATGATACATACTGAGCTTTTTTTTCTGTTTAAGCGCAGTCTATTGCATTAGTTACTCTTAGCGTGAAAATGGCTGTATTAACTCGTTTATCTTTAATAAGGCCAGTCCCAGATAGAAACAACAATTCGAAGTAATCGTGTCTCTCGTGGTGTGCATCAACTATAAATAGGTACATCACAATCCTTACTTCAAAAGTAACGAGGTACCCATTCATTATTCTTCTCGCAAATGCATGCTCCTGTAAAGCGCCGATATTAGTATCTTGTTACTCTGAGAATAGTGTACGCTTGGAATACTGATGTTGAGTCAGATGTTTTGAACATAGCTATGTATTTATTATATTCTGAGTAGGGTCATAAACTTCTAACCTTAATCAGTGAAGCGTCATAGTACCACAATATGCTTTTGTTGTTTATGCATTAAAATCTAAATTTAAATAAATCACCGAGACAGTGAACAATGACAGTCAATAGTTTTCCTTCTAGTTTCAAGGATTTCTTTTCTTTCACTCACAAGCTGGTTCTCTCAGATAGTTATTCAGGACCTGTTATCACCCATGTTCACTTTATTATTTTTACCTTTTTCCTTTTTGACCATTTATCCTTTCTAAACTTGGGTTCTAGACTTTTCTGGAGTACGTGCCAGTGGCTGGTTCAGCACAAACATCCAATCATAGATTCTCATCAGATGATGTTGACAAAGTTGTCGTTTTGAACCACTGCTGTTCACTCTATGCCAGTGAATTTTTGGAGTGCACCTTGTAGATGATATGGACAAACGGTAATTTCTGTTACTGCTGGAGGGTGTGCATGTTCATTGAAATAGTGACAGTCAAATGAGCTATATCTTTATATGGAAATGCAGTCAAACATTTTTATTGGAACTCTTTACAATCAGTAAGCATTGCATTGCATATCTTCTGCCTTGTAGAATGTGTTCAGGAATTGAGGATTCATCAAGTGAGATATTTAACCAATTTCTCTGTTATCGTTTTTGAGATGGCATATGTCTGTCACTAAAGTTGCATGTTTTATTGCAACTTAACACTGGTAGTGCAATTCAATATCATTTGTTACAGAAGCTGATGAGCTGCGGATGATGTTGAACTTTATGCAACGTTAAGTGAATGCCAACAATTCTGGCTTTAACTTGGAGAAAAGACCAGTGATGTATCATATCATATCAATAGGATTGTTTATTGTATGCATGGTTTTGTCATTATTTACTATTTCTTTATGCAACGTTAAGTGAATGCCAACAATTCTGGCTTTAACTTGGAGAAAAGACCAGTGATGTATCATATCAATAGGATTGTTTATTGTATGCATGGTTTTGTCATTATTTACTATTTTCAGATATGACACAACATGTTTCCTGTTACCATTTTAGCATCGTTATTCCTTCTGTTTGATTACAAAACCCAGTCGAATTGCTTACAGAAGTATGTCATAGAAAATATCTCAGTTTAAATTTTCTCAAATATTTTATATTGGGTTAAATTATTATTTGTGATTGACATTCTTGTTAATGAACCATCGGATTCAAATAGGTAAACACTAATTTTCTCAGTTGAGTCCAACATAACTGACACAGATTCCATGTCATCC
>NW_025208274.1:0-14281 GCF_004010195.1 Chiloscyllium plagiosum | reverse complement strand
TGTGACAGACTGCGATACTCTCTGAGACACACTTTCTGACTCTCTCTAACTCTCTCAGCCACACTGTGATTCTCTCTTAGACACACTGTGACTTTGTCTGACACTCTCTTAAACACACTGTGACAGTCTCTGACTCCCTCTGACACACTCTGAGGCACACTGTGGCACTCTGTGAAAGACTGTGACACACTTAGGCACTCTCAAAGACTGACTGTGGCACTTTCTGACTCTCTCTGATTCACTCCGAAATATACTGTAACATTCTCTGACAGACTGTGACACACGGTAACACTCTCTGAGACAGACCGACACGTTCTGACTCTCTCTGACTCTCTGAGACACACTGTGACACTCTCTGACAGACTGTGACACGCCCTGACTCTCTCTGAGGCGCACTGTGTCACTCTCTGACAGACTGTGACACACTGTGACATTCTGTGACACTCTCTGAGACACACTGTGATACTCTCTAACTCTCGCTGTCACTATCTTAGACACACTGTGACACTCTTTGATCCTATCTGACACTCTCTGAGACACACAGTGACACTCTTTGACACTCTCTGAGACACACTGTGACACTCTGTGTCAGACTGTGACACTCTCTGACTCTCTGAGACTCATGTTGATTCTCTCTGACACTCTCTGAGACACACTGTGATACTCTCTGAGACACACAGTAACACTCTCTGACCCACTATGAGACCGACTGTCTCTCTCTCTCTCTCTCTCTCTCTCACTCTCTCTGACACTCTCTGAGGCACAGCACGACACACTGTGACACTCTATGACTTTATCTGACACGCTCTTAGGCACACTGTGATACTCTCTGACTCTCTGAGACACACTGTGACTCTTTCTGAGTCATTCTGTCACACTCTGAAAAACACTATGACACTCTCTCACAGACTGTGACCCTCTCTGAGACAAACGCTGACCCTCTCGGCCAGTCTCTGAGACAGTATGACTCACTGTGTCACTCTCTGATTCTCTCTGACAAACTCTGAAATACACTGTAACCTTTTCTGATGGACTGTGACACTGTGTGATACTCTCTGAAACACACTGTAACACTCTCTGAGACACACTATGGCACTCTCTGAGACACACTGTGACACTCTCTGACTATATCTGACACTCTCTGAGACGCACTATGACAGACTATGACACACTGTGACATTCTCTGACTATCTCTGAGACAGACTATGACCCTTTCTGACTGATTTTGACACTCTCTAACAGACGGTGACACTCTCTATGACACACTGTGATACTCTCTGACCCTCTCTGACACTCTCTGAAACACACTGTGACTCTCTGACCCTGTCTGACACTCTTTGAGACACACTGTGACACTCTCTGAATCTCTTTGACACTCTCTGAAACATACTGTGACACTCTCTGACACACTGTGACACTCTGAATGACTCTCACAGACTGTGACATTTTCTGTGACACACTATGACACTCTCTGACAGACTGTGACACTCTCTGACACACGGTGACATATTATGAGACACTGTGACACTCTCTGATACACACTGTGACACTTTCAGTATCTCTCTAACTCCCTGAGACACACTGTGACACTCGCTGACACACTGCGACACTATCTGACCGACTGTGACACTCTCTGACACACGGTGACATTCTCTGAGAAATTGTGACTCTCTCTGACACTCTGAGACCCACTGTCACCCTCTCTGACACTCTGTAAAACACGCTGTGACACTCTCTGACCGACTCTGACACTTTCTGAGACACACAGTGACAACCTCTGACCCTGTCTGAGACAGACTGTGAAACTCTGTCCCTCTCTCTGACACTCTCTGAGGCACAGCACGATACACTGTGACACTCTCTGACAGACTGTGACGCTCTTTGACTCATTCTGACCCACTCTGTGACACACTATGACACTCTCTTACAGACTGTGACCCTCTCTGAGACAAACGCTGACCCTCTCTGACACCCTCTGAACCAGAGTACGACTCATTGTGACACTCTCTGACTCTCTCTGGCACACTCTAAACAGCATTGCCACCATTCCCTGACAGACTGTGACACACTGTGACACTCTCTGACTATCTCTGACACACTCTGAGACACACTATGACACTCTCTGACAGACTATGACACTGTGACATTTCTGACTTTCTCTGACTCTCTCTGAGGCACACTGTGACAATCGCTGACAGAATGTGACCGTCCCTGAGACAGACTGTGACACATTCTGATGCTCTCTGAGACTCTCACACATGCTGTAACATTATTTGACTCTTTCTGACTCGCTGAGACACACTGTGACACTATCAAATCCTCTCTGACACTCTCTGAAACACACTGTGATACTCTTTGACAGACCGTGACAGACTGTGACACTGTCTGTGACACACTGTGACACTCTCTGAGACACACTGTGACACTACCTGACCGACTGTGACAGACTGCGACATTTTCTCTGACACACTGTGACAATCTCTGACTGACTGTAACACTGTCTGACACACTCTGACACTCTCTGAGACACACTGTAACACTCTATGACACTCAATGAGACACACTATGACAGACTATGAAACACCGTGACATTTTCTGACTTTCTCTGAATCTCTCTGAGGCACACTGTGAAACACTGTGACAAACTGTGACAGACTGCGATACTCTCTGAGACACACTGTGACACTCTCTGACTATTTCTGACTCTCGGAGACACACTGTGACATTTTCTGACTATCTCTGACACTGTCTGACAGACTGTGACACTCACTGAGACACACTGTGACACTCTCTGACAGACTGTGACACTCTCTGACATTCTCTGACTCTCGCTGAGACACACTGTAACACTCTCTGAATCGCTCTGGTACTCACTGAGACACACTATGACACTCTCTGACACTCTCTGAGACACACTGTGACACTCTCTCACACAGTGACACTCTCTGACAGATGGTGACACTCTCTGTGACACACTGTTTTACTCTCTGACTGAATGTGACACTCTCTGACACACGGTGACACTCTCTCTGACACACTGTGACACTCTCTGACAGACTGTGACACTCTCTGACACACGGTGACATTTTCTGAGACACTTTGACACTGACTGAGACACACTGTGACACTTTCTGTCTTTCTCTGACTCTCTGAGACACACTGTGACACTCTCTGACCCGCTCTGACACTCTCTTTGACACACTGTGATACTCTCTGACACACTGTTACACTCTCTGAAACACGGTGACATTTTCTGAGATACTTTGATACTGACTAAGACACACTGTGACACTTCCTGTCTCTCTCTGACTCTCTGAGACACACTGTGACACTCTCTGAGACACACTGTGATACTCTCTGACTATCTCTGACACTCTGAGACTCACTGTGACACTCTCTGACAGACTGTGACACTCTGTGACATTCTCTGACTCTCGCTGAGACACACTGAACACTCTCTGAATCGCTCTGGTACTCACGCAGACAAACTATGACACTCTCTGACACTCGCTGAGACACACTGTGACACTATCTGACTGAATGTAACACACTCTGACAGACGGTGACACTCTCTGTGACACACTGTGATACTCTCTGACACATTGTGACACTCTCTGACACACGGTGACACTCTCTCTGACACACTGTGAAACTCTCTGACACACTGTGACACTCTGACACACGGTGACATTTTCTGAGACACTTTGACACTGACTGAGACACAATGTGACACTTTCTGTCTTTCTCTGAGTCTCTGAGACACACTGTGACACTCTCTGACCCGCTCTGACACTCTCTATGATACACTGTGATACTCTCTGACACACTGTTACACTCTCTGACACACGGTGACATTTTCTGAGACACTTTGACACTGACTAAGACACGGTGTGACACTTTCTGTCTCTCTCTGACTCTCTGAGACACACTGTAACATTTTCTGAGACACACTGTGACACTCTCTGACTCTCTCTGAGACACACTGTGATACAGGCTGGCTCTCTATGACACTCTCTGAGACACACTGTGACACTCTCTCACAGACTGTGACCATCTCTGAGCCAAACTCTGAAAACTCTCTGAGACAATGTATGAGATACTGTATGACAAACTGAAAATTTCTGACTCTCTCTGACTCTCTCTGAAATGCACTGTAAGATTCTCTGACAACTCTGTCACACCATGACAGTCTCTGTGACAAACTGTGACACTTTCTGACTCTCTCTAACTCTCTCAGCCACACTGTGATTCTCTCTTAGACACACTGTGACTTTGTCTGACACTCTCTTAAACACACTGTGACAGTCTCTGACTCCCTCTGACACACTCTGAGGCACACTGTGGCACTCTGTGAAAGACTGTGACACACTTAGGCACTCTCAAAGACTGACTGTGGCACTTTCTGACTCTCTCTGATTCACTCCGAAATATACTGTAACATTCTCTGACAGACTGTGACACACGGTAACACTCTCTGAGACAGACCGACACGTTCTGACTCTCTCTGACTCTCTGAGACACACTGTAACATTTTCTGAGACACACTGTGACACTCTCTGACAGACTGTGACACGCCCTGACTCTCTCTGAGGCGCACTGTGTCACTCTCTGACAGACTGTGACACACTGTAACACTCTCTGAGACAGACCGACACGTTCTGACTCTCTCTGACTCTCTGAGACACACTGTAACATTTTCTGAGACACACTGTGACACTCTCTGACAGACTGTGACACGCCCTGACTCTCTCTGAGGCGCACTGTGTCACTCTCTGACAGACTGTGACACACTGTAACACTCTCTGAGACAGACCGACACGTTCTGACTCTCTCTGACTCTCTGAGACACACTGTGACACTCTCTGACAGACTGTGACACGCCCTGACTCTCTCTGAGGCGCACTGTGTCACTCTCTGACAGACTGTGACACACTGTAACACTCTCTGAGACAGACCGACACGTTCTGACTCTCTCTGACTCTCTGAGACACACTGTGACACTCTCTGACAGACTGTGACACGCCCTGACTCTCTCTGAGGCGCACTGTGTCACTCTCTGACAGACTGTGACACACTGTAACACTCTCTGAGACAGACCGACACGTTCTGACTCTCTCTGACTCTCTGAGACACACTGTGACACTCTCTGACAGACTGTGACACGCCCTGACTCTCTCTGAGGCGCACTGTGTCACTCTCTGACAGACTGTGACACACTGTAACACTCTCTGAGACAGACCGACACGTTCTGACTCTCTCTGACTCTCTGAGACACACTGTGACACTCTCTGACAGACTGTGACACGCCCTGACTCTCTCTGAGGCGCACTGTGTCACTCTCTGACAGACTGTGACACACTGTAACACTCTCTGAGACAGACCGACACGTTCTGACTCTCTCTGACTCTCTGAGACACACTGTGACACTCTCTGACAGACTGTGACACGCCCTGACTCTCTCTGAGGCGCACTGTGTCACTCTCTGACAGACTGTGACACACTGTAACACTCTCTGAGACAGACCGACACGTTCTGACTCTCTCTGACTCTCTGAGACACACTGTGACACTCTCTGACAGACTGTGACACGCCCTGACTCTCTCTGAGGCGCACTGTGTCACTCTCTGACAGACTGTGACACACTGTAACACTCTCTGAGACAGACCGACACGTTCTGACTCTCTCTGACTCTCTGAGACACACTGTGACACTCTCTGACAGACTGTGACACGCCCTGACTCTCTCTGAGGCGCACTGTGTCACTCTCTGACAGACTGTGACACACTGTAACACTCTCTGAGACAGACCGACACGTTCTGACTCTCTCTGACTCTCTGAGACACACTGTGACACTCTCTGACAGACTGTGACACGCCCTGACTCTCTCTGAGGCGCACTGTGTCACTCTCTGACAGACTGTGACACACTGTGACATTCTGTGACACTCTCTGAGACACACTGTGACACTCTCTGACAGACTGTGACACGCCCTGACTCTCTCTGAGGCGCACTGTGTCACTCTCTGACAGACTGTGACACACTGTGACATTCTCTGACACTCTCTGAGACACACTGTGACACTCTCTCACAAACTGTGACCCTATCTGAGACAAACGCTGATCCTCTCTGACACTCTCGGAGACACAGTAAGACTCACTGTGACACTCTCTGACTCTCCCTCACACACTCTGAAATACACTGCAACCTTTTCTGACAAACTGAAACACACTGTGACACTCTCTGAAACACGCTGTGACCCTCCCTGACTATCTCTGACACACTGTGAGACTGTGATATTCTCTGACTATCTGTCTCTCTCTGAGACTCTCGGTCACTCTCTGAGACACATTCTGACATTTTCTGACTCTCTCTCACACTCTCTGAGACACACTGTGACACTTTCTGAGTCTCTCTGAGACACACTGTGACACTCTCTGACACTCTGAGACACACTGTGAGACTCTCCGAGAAACACTTTGACACTATCTGACAGACTGTGACAGACTGAAACTTTCTGTGACACACTATGACACTCTCTGACAGACTGTGACATTCTCTGATACACGATCACATTTTTTGACACATTGTGACCATCCATGAGACACACTGTGACACTCTCTGACACTCTCTGAAACACACTGTTACACTCTTTGACCGACTGTGACACATTCTGAGACACACTTGAGACTCTCTGGCACACTGTGACACTCTCTGAACGACTGTGACAATTTCTGTGACACACTGTGGCACTCTCTCACACATGGTGACATTCTCTGAGACTCTGTGACACTCTCTGAGACACACTGTGACACTCTCTGTGACACACTGTGACACTCTCTGAGACACACTGCGAGACTCTCTGACACACTGTGACACTCTCTGAGACACACTGTGACACTTTCTGTGACACACTGTGACACTCTTTGAGACACACTGCGAGACTCTCTGACACACTGTGACACTCTCTGACAGACTGTGACACTGTCTGACACTCTCTGAGACACATTGTAACACTCTATGACACTCTCTGAGACACACTATCACACACTATGACACTCTCTGACAGATTATGAAACACTGTGACATTGTCTGACTTTCTCTGACTCTCTATGAGGCATATTGTGACACTCTCTGACAGACTGTGACAGACTGTTACACTCTCTGACTAGCTCTGACATGCTGAGACACAATGTGACTCTCTGTGACTCTCTCTGACACTCTGGAACACACTGTGACAGTCTCTGTCCCTCTCTGAGGCACATTGGAACACTCTCTGACCCGCTCTGACACTCTCTGAGACAGACTATGACACTCTCTGACACTCTCTGAGACACACTGTGATGCAGTCTAATTCTCTCTGACACTCTCAGAGGCACAGTATGACATACGGTGCCACTCTCTGACTCACTCTGACACTCTCTGAGACACTGGGACACTCTCTCACAGACTGTGACCCTCTCTGAGCCAAATGCTTACCCTCACTGACATTCTCTGAGACACTGTATGACACACTGTGACAGTTACTGACTCTCTTAGACACCCTCTGAAATACACTGCAACATTCTCTGACAGACTGTTTCACACTGACACTATCTAAGACAAACTGTGACACAAACTGAGGCTCTCTTTGAGGCACACTGTCACACTGGCTGACAGACTGTGGCACCCTGTGACACTCTCTGACTCTTTCTGAAACTATCTTAGACACACTGTGACACTCTCTGACCCTCTCTGACACTTTGAGACGCACTGTGACAATCTCCGATCCTTTCTGACACACTCTGAGACACACTGTGGCACTCTCTGACACTCTCTGAAACATCGTGTGACACTCTATGACAGACTGTGACACACTGTGACATTCTCTGACTCTCTGAGACACACTGTGACACTCTTTGACAGACTGTGACGAACTGTGACCCTCTCTGCGACACTCTCTGTGACACACTGTGACACTCTCTGACACGCTGTGACACTCTCTGACCAACTGTGACACTCTATCAGTCATGGTGACATTCTCTGAGACACTGTGACACTCTCTGACCCACTATGATAGACTGTGACATTTTCTGTGACACACTGGGACACTCTCTGACACACTGTGATAATCTCTGACACACTGTGACACTCTCCGAACGACTGTGACATTTTCTATGACACACTGTGACACTCTCTGACTGTCTCTGAGACACACTGTGACACTCTGTGACACACTGTGACACTCTCTGCGACACACTGTGACCTCCTCCGAATCGCTCTGACACTCACTAAGACACACTATGACACTCTCTTTCACTCTGGAACAAACTGTGACACTCTCTGTCCCTCTCTGAACTCTCTGAGATACACTGTGACACTCTCCTACCATCTCTGAGGCACACTGAAACACTCTCTGAATCGCTCTGACACTCACTGACACACCCTACGACACTCTCTGACACACTCTGAGATGCACTGTGATACTCTCTGACTCACCCTGACACTCTGGAACACACTGTGACCCTCTGTGTCTCTCTCTGACACTCTGTAACACACTATGACACTCTCTGACTATCTCTGAAACACTGCGAGACACACTATGACACTCTCTGACAGACTATGTCCAATTGCGACATTCTATGACTATCTGTCTCTCTCTGAGACACTCGGTCACTCTCTGAGACACATTGTGACATTTTCTGACTCTCTCTCACACTCTCTGAGACACACTGTGACACTCTCTGACTCTCCCTGAGACGCACTGTGATTCTCTCTGACACTCTGAGAAACACATTGACACTCTCTGACAGACTGTGACAGACTGTGAAACTTTCTGTGACACAGTATCACACTCTCTGACAGACTGTGACACTCTCTGATACACGATGACATTTTTGACACACTGTGACCATCCTTGAGACACACTGTGACACTCTCTGACCCACTCTGACACTCTCTGAGTCAGACTGTGACACAATCTTATTCTCTCTGAGACTGTCTGAGAAACACTATGACACTCTCTGACAGACTATGTCACACTGTGACATTCTCTGACTTTTTCTGACTCTCTCTGGGACACACTGTGACACTCTATGACCCTCTCTGAGACAGACTGTGACTCTTTCGGACGCTCTATGACACTCTCTTAGACACTGTGTAACACTCTCTGACTCTCTGAGACACACTGTGACACTTGCAGACCCTCTCTGACACTCTCTGAAACACACTGTTACACTCTTTGACCAACTGTGACACTCTCTGAGAAACACTTGAGACTCTCTGATACACTGTGACACTCTCTGAGACACACTGTGAGACACTCTGACACACTGTGACACTCTCTGACCGACTGTGACAGACTGTGACACTTTCTGTGACACACCGTGACTCTCTCACACATGGTGACATTCTCTGAGACACTGTGACACTCTCTGAGACACACTGTGAGATTCTCTGACTCTCTCTGACACTCTGAGACACACTGCGACCCGCTGTGTCTCTCTCTGACACTCTGAAACACAATGTGACACTCTCTGTCCCTCTCTGACACTCTGAGAACACTGTGATACTCCCTGACACACTGTGACACTGTCTGATACACGGTGACATTTTCTGAGACACTGTGACATTCCTGGAGAAACACTGTGACACTCTCTGACAGACAGTGACACTCTCTGACTCTCTCTGAGGCACTCTTAGACACACTGTGAGACTCTCTGACAGACTGTGGCACTCTCTGACTCTCTTTGACACTCTCTTAGACACGATGTGACACTCTCCGACTCTCTTTGAGGCACACTGTGACACTTTCCGACTGACTGTGGCACCCTGTGACGCTCTCTGACTCTCTCTGAAACTATCTTAGACACACTGTGACACTCTCAGACCCTCTCTGATACACGATGACTTTTTTGACACACTGTGACCATCCTTGAGACACACTGTGACACTCTCTGACCCGCTCTGACACTCTCTGAGTCAGTCTGTGACACAATCTGACTCTCTCTGACACTATCTGAGACACACTATGACACTGTCTGACAGACTATGTCACACTGTGACATTCTCTGACTTTTTCTGAGTCTCTCTGAGACACACTGTGACACTCTCTGACCCTCTCTGACACTTTGAGACGCACTGTGACAAACTCCGATCCTTTCTGACACTCTCTGAGACACACTATGACACTCTCTGAAACTCTCTGAAACATCGTGTGACACTCTCTGACAGACTGTGTCACACTGTGACAGTCTCTGACTCTCTTTGACTCTCTGAGACACTCTCTGACCAACTGTGACACTCTCTGATCGACTGTGATAGACTGTGACATTTTCTGTGACACACTGTGACACTATCTGACACACTGTGATAATCTCTGACACACTGTGACACTCTCTCCCTCTCCCTGAGACACACTTGACTCTCTCTGACACTCTGAGACACTCTGTGAGACTCTCTGACGCTCTCTGAGAAACACTGTGACACTCTCTGACAGACTGTGACAGACTGTGAAACTTTCTGTGACACACTATCACACTCTCTGACACACTGTGACACTCTCTGAGACACACTGTGACACTTTCTGAGACACATTGTGACACTTTCTGACTATCTCTGTCTATCTGAGACACTCTCTGACCCTCTCTGACACTCTCTGAGACACGCTATGACACTCTCTGACAGACAATGACACACTGTGACACTCTCTGACCCTCTCTGACACTCTCTGAGACACGCTATGACACTCTCTGACAGACCTTGACACACTGTGACATTGGCTGACACTCTCTGAGACACACTGTGACACTCTCTGACAGACTGTGACACACTGTGACATTCTGTGATTCTCTGAGACACACTGTGACACTCTCTGACCGACCGTGACACTCTCTCACACATAGTGACATTCTCTGAGACACTGTGACATTCTCTGACTATCTCTGACACTCTGAGACACACTGTGACACTCTGTGCCACTCTCTGACACTCTCTGAGACACGCTGTAACACACTCTCAATCGCTCTGACACTCACTAAGACCCTCTCTGACTCTCTCTGACACTCTCTCTGATACACTGTGACACTCTTTGACAGACTGTGACAAACTGTGACACTCTCTGACTTTCTCTGACACTCTCTTAGACATTCTCTGACCCTTTCTGTCACTCTCTGAGACACATTATAAACTCTCTCACAGGCGGTCACCCTCTCGGAGACAAATGCTGACCGTCTCTGAAATTCTCTGAGACACAATATGACTCACTGTGACAATGTCTGACTCTCTCTGACCCACTCGGAAATACACTGTAGACTTCTCATACAGATTGTGACACACGGTGACTCTCTCTGTGACACACTCTGACTCTCTGTGGGACAGACTGTAGCACTCTCTCACAGACTGTGACATTCTCTGAGACAAATGCTGACCCTGTCTGACACTCTCTGAGACACAGCATGACTCACCGTGACATTCTCAGACTCTCTCTGACACACTTGGAAATACACTATAACCTCCTCTGACACACTGTGACACACCGTGACACTCTCTGAGACACACTGGGACACTTTCTGACTCTCACTGACTCTCTCTGACTCTCTGAAACACACTGTGACACTCTCTGAGACTCAGTGGTACACTCTCTGACTCTCTCTGACACGCTCTGAGACAAGTTATGACACTCTCTGACAGGCTATGACACATTGTGACATTCTCTGACTTTCTCTGACACTCTGTGAGTAACACTGTGAGTAACACTGTGAGTAACACTCTCTGACAGACTGTGACACACTCTGACCCGCTCTGAGACAGACTGTGACACTCTCTGACGCTCTGTGACACTCTCTTAGATATGCTGTGACACTCTGTGACTCTCTCTGACACACTAAGAAACCATGTGACACTATGACAGACTGTGACACACTGTGAGACACTCTGACTCTATCTGACTCTCTCTGAGTCCCACTGTGACACTCTCTGACTCACTCTGAGACACACAGCAACACTCGTTGACATACTGTGACACTCTCCGAGACATACTGTGGACTCTCTGACACTCTCTGAGACAGACTGTGACACTCTCTGACTCTCTCCGATACTCTCTGAAACACACTGTGACACACTATGAAACTCTCTGACACACTATGACACACTCTGACACTCTCTGACACACGGTGACATTCTCTGAGACACTGTGACACACTCGGAGACATACTGCGACACTTTGGACTCTCTCTCTGAGACACACAGTAATGCCCTCTGACAGACTGTGACCCTCTCTGAGACAAATGCTGACCCTCTCTGAAACTCTCTGATACACTCTGAAATATACTGTAACCTTCTCTGACAGACTGTGACACAATGTGACACTCACTGAGACAAACTGTGACACTTTCTACCACTCTCTGACCCTCTGAGACACACTGTGACACTCTCTGAGACACACTGTGAAACATTCTGACACTCTCTGAGACACACTGTGACACTCTCTGAGACACACTGAAACATTCTGACACTCTCTGACACTCTCTGAGACACACTGTGACACTCTCTGAAACACACTGTGACACTCTCTGAAGCACACTGTGACACTCTCTGACAGACTGTGACAGACTGTGACCGCCTGTGAGAGAGTGTTATAATGTGTCTCAGAGAGTGACAGAAAGTGTCAGAGAATGTCTAAGAGACACTCTCTGCCCGAGTATGATGCTATCTGACACACTGTGACATTCTCTGAGACACTGTGACACTCTCTGAGACACACCGGGACACTTTCTGTCTCTCTCTGACACTCTCTGAGACAGACTGTGATACTCTCTGACACTTCGACACTTTCTGACTCTCTCTGACGCTCTGAGACAAACTATGACACTTTCTGACAGACTATGACACAATGTGACTGACTTTCTCTGACACTCTCTGAGGCACACTGTGACACTCTCTGACCTCTCTGATTCTGTCTGAGACACACTATGACACTCAATTACTCCCTCTGACACTCTGAGACACACTGTGTCACTCTGTGACTCTTTCTGACACACTGACACACGCTGTGACACTGTCTGACCCGCTCTGACACTCTCTGAGACAGACTATGACACTCTCTAACACGTCTGAGACACAGTATGACACACTGCGACACTTTTTGACTCTCTCGGACATTCTCTCAAACACATGTGACACTCTCCTGAGACACACTGTTACGCTATCTGACACTCTCTGACATTCTCTGAGACGCACTGTGACTCTCTCTGACGGATTGTGACGCACTGTGACACTCTCTGATTCTCTATGATACTCTATGAGACACATTGTGACACTCTCCGACCATCTCTGAAACACACTGTGACACTCTCTGAAACTCTCTGAAAAGCACCGTGATACTCTCTGACAGACTGTGACACACTGTGACACTCTCTGACTCTCTCTGAGACACACGGTGACACTCTCTGACTGATTCTTAGACACACTGTGACACACTATGACACATTGTGACATTCTTTGAGACACTGTGACACTCTCTGAGTCACACTGTGGACTCTGCCCCTTTGTGACACTCTCTGAGACATAGTATGACACACTGTGACCCAGTCTGGCGCTCTCTGACACTCTCTCAAATACACTGTGAGACTCTCTGACTGTCTCAGACACACTCGGAGGCACAGGGTGACACAATATGACACTCTTTGACTCACTGACCCTCTCTGAGACACACTATAACACTGTCTGAGAAACACTGTGACACTCTCTGACACACTGTGACACTCTTGGACCAACTGTGACACACTCTGACACACGGTGACATTTTCTGTGGCACTTTGACACACTCTGAGAAACACTGTGACACTTGTCATCTCTCTCTGACTCTCTGAGACACTCGGTCACTCTCTGAGACACACTGTGACATTTTGTTACTCTCTCACACACTATTTGAGACACACTGTGTCACTCTCTGACTCTCTCTGAGGCACAATGTGACTCTGTCTGACAATCTGAGATACACTGTGACGCTCTCTGACACTCTCTGAGACACACTGTGACGCTCTCTGACACTCTCTGAGAAACACTGTGACACTCTCTGAAAGACTGTGACAATTTCTGTGACACACGATGACACTCTCTGACCTACAGCGACACTCTCTGACATACGGTGACATTTTCTGCGTTACTGTGACACTCACTGAGGCACACTGTGACACTTTCTGACAGACTGAGATACTCTCTGACACTCGCTGCGACGCATTCTGACACTCTCTGAAACACTCTGTGACACTCTCTGACTCTCTGAGACACACTGTGACACTCT